>NC_069116.1:9567500-9762500 GCF_025612915.1 Magallana angulata | reverse complement strand
AAGTGTGCGGCACTCCCTGCGTTAGGTTGAGCCTTTGGCGCAAGTGTGAGGTCATCCCTGCTTGCGTTATCTCTGCTTGCATTAAAGCTGAACACCGCTCGTAAATAGGCACCGTCACACAGATACCTGGTATATAAACCCTTCGATTTCGTTACATCCGATTGCACACATGAACCTCGTGGCCGACATGTAGTATTCCTTTCGTGGTCTTTAGATTTTATGCATTTTTTTCTTATCTTATGTTCATTTTCTGTTCGTAAATAATGCATTGACCAATTTATTTGATGTTAGTATTCTCATGGCTTCAAAAAGTGCGTAAAGGACTATATATGATAAGGGCCTAAAATGGCCCCCTAAAATGAACATCATCATTTTACTATCATTTTTTTTTTCTTAGTACAGATATGTATGTGATGTGTTTACATAATATTCATTTTGATTCAAGTGCCCACAATTTAGAAATATGACATTGTAAAGACAACCTTTTCCCGCCATTTTTGCATTTTTAGCGTAAAACAGCTTGTTTTCAAGCAGTTTTTCCTTCCGAAAACATTGAGCGCATTCTTGAACAAATAAAATATTTTTATCAGAGATGTATCTAGCCAAGACTAATATAAGTGACAAAAAATTTTTCCTTGTTCAAGCATGCGCTCTATATTTCCCATTCGTAAATAGATAAGAAAAATGTCAATTTTTGGCTGATTTTGATTGAATTATTGAAATGGCGTCACTTCTGACGTCATATACTGCCAATGAGTGCAAATAAATCAAATAAATAGATGAAAAATGTATTTTATGTCAACTCTTCTTAAAAAATTAGTTAACATTTTATTGTACCCGAAACACTTAAAAAGTGGCGAATTATGGGGGCCAAATTTAACTCTTATCATATATAGTTCTTTGATAATTTCATCGCGACCGGGTAACACGGGGAGGCAAAATGTACGTCCACACAGGTGAGACCTCTACAGCGAAGTACTTTGAACTGTTTAGAGGTCTGTCCCTTATATAAGGGTTGTAGGGACAGCAGTGATTAAAGAGAAATATGGCGGACAGTGCCTATTTACGAGCGGTGTTCAGCTTTAACGTTGGTACCTGTTGAGTTGCGTAGGTGTGCGGTCATCCCTGCATGCATAACGTTGAGTCCCTATATATGTGCAGGAGCGGTGATTAAAGTCTGCTCTTGTAAATATTTTCAGCAATCAGGGCTATCCGAGTTCCAAGGGGGAAAAATGGATTTTATTTATACAGGATCTACATGTATTAATGTACATTGTCCAGATTGTATTATGACTCCATTAAGCTGACTTTATCATACCTATTGTTCCTCAGGTGAGCGATGTGGCCCATGGGCCTCTTGTTTAATTTTACCCGTTGCCAAGTGCGTTGCTAACGCTGAGGGTAATAGTAAATATTATTAACTGCGTCTTAACCAATCAGATTTCAGTATTTAACATGAAAGTATAACAATAAAATTTAGATCATGGTTCAAGACAGAGCAGACTGGAGAAGTGTATCTCTAGTCAACAGTGTGGAGATACCGGTATAACAAACATCAGGAGAAAAAAGCTCTGGTTGAATCAGCAAATGATGTGTTGAGAAAAATACAACAGGAACTCAAAAACTCATTTTCTGAAGAAAAAAAAATAGATGTCATCTTATCAACAGTAACAAACAAAAGTATCTAGTACAAGTGTCGGATGAAAATTTTCTTCCTTGCTCAGGAATCATTACTTGCGATATAGCTAAACTTGAAAAATACTATCAGGGAAAGTGTCACAATAACTTAAACATCGCGTCAAATTTTTTGGAAATATTATTTCAAATTTTGATATAGAGCACGCACAATTTAAAAAAAATATTAGAAGCAATTCAGCAAAGCGCATCCTAGAGGAAAATACAATTTTCCCTGTTCCTAAGACGTCTTCCCGTTACGACTCATCCGAACCCTGACAGTACTTCTCAAAACAAAGGTGGGTAATTTTGATATGATTTATCAATTCTATAATTGAACAAAGTGCTGAAATAGATAACTATACTACTATATTAAAATAATTGACTCAAATATTTGGGCTTTAATACCGAGAAATCAGAAGAGTACTGTCATTTGTTTTATAAATACTAGCGGAAAAAAAAGAAACTGTGCATTATAAAATTTAGTATAATTTTTCTATATCTTTTGTTTGTATTTATAAAATTTAAATAATCGATAATGGTAATATCGGATGGTAACCGTCCGGGTGTACGGACTTTTTCATGGTTAGTGAGCACCTGTTGTTTATTGAAGAATTTGTACGCACGAGTTTTACGAGCCAATACTGTTTGGAATAAGAACTGTAAAGGATTTGTTTAGACTTTTTTTGTTAAGGAAATCACTTTGGTTTCAACAAAATTTACCCCTATGTCATGCCACGACTCAACGAAAACCAATGTAATTGTGCTGTTGGGATGCTGCAAGCTGGAATGGCACAAAATACTGTAGCAAGACACTTTGGAGTTCATCGGAACACCATCCAGTCATTATGGAGACGTTTTCAACAATCTGGCAACACTCAGGATCGACCGCGCTCTGGGCGACCTCGTGTGACGTCACGTCAGCAGGATAACCACATTAGACTTGTGCATATGAGAAATCGTTTCCAGACAGCAAGTTTGACTGCCCGTAGCATTCCAGGGCTTCGACCAATTAGTCCAAGAACTGTGCGTAATCGTCTGCGCGAGCAAAACATCAGACCAAGACGTCTAGCGGTGCGCCCAGTACTGCTTCAACGTCATCGTATCGCCAGACTAGCGTGGTGCACACGGCATCTGCGATTCAGAATACAGGACTGGGCCAATATTCTGTTCACTGATGAATCCAGATTTCATTTGGATAGCAGTGACGGCCGTTGTAGGGTGTATCGTAGCGTTGGGGAGCGTTACCATGACCCTTTGTGTTCTACAACGTCGACAATTTGGCGGAGGTAGCGTTATGGCGTGGAGTGGAATATCAGCACGTGGAAGGACCCCTCTACAAATTGTCAATGGAAATCTCACCGGCATACGCTATCGAGATGAAATTATTCAGCGTCATGTGATACCCTTCATACAGAGACATCAAAATCACATCACTCTGCAGCAAGACAACGCAAGGCCACACGTTGCACGTGTAGTCAGGGACTTGTTTGTTCAACAGAATGTTGATGTCTTGCCTTGGCCAGCTGTGTTTCCCCCGATTTGTCGTCGATCGACCACGTCTGGGATGAAATGGAAAGACGTTTACGCCGTTTACCAAATCAGCCGGTGACATTGGCTGTTTTAAGTCAGGCTTTAACCAACATCTGGAACAACATCCCTCAAGCATTTCTGAACAATTTAGTGGCATCAATGAGGCGTCGCTGTCAAGCATGCGTGAACGCAAAAGGTGGTCACCTGCGTTATTCATTTTGTTAATTCAATTTCAAATAACAGTGACTTTCGAGTGTGCTGAAATTGACGTTATTCGACGTTGACATTAATGTGTTATGAGATGTTGTTACGAATTCATGTGTTAACAGTATTACAAAAAATAGACTTTGTTCATTGTGATTTTTAAATGTTTTTTTTCATATTTTGACTCAAGTCCTGTTACCAATAGAACAAGTAATCAAAGTGGCGTAAAATTTATTGACAAAAAAAACATGAAACGCATATATACACGTAAAACATGATTAAAAAATTTGAGAAAAATAATAGTTACAAAAACCCCATACACACTATTACAAAAATTACCAAGCATACAAAAGGCAGTGCAGCCACAAAGTAATGCTACTTTAAATGGAAGCAAAAATGGGTTGGGTGGGTAGGTGGGAGAAAAAAGAGCTGCTCGCCGAACAGCTTGCATATATATGGCGCCAAAACTTAGCTGCAAACATTGCGCATGGCATAGCGCAAAGAACGATAACTCCCGCAAACCTGTGCATACAGGGACCATGTCAAAATTTATTTTATCATAATAAAAACCACATTAAATAATGCAGTTTCTTTTTTCCGCTAGTATATTTTAAACATTATTGGCACTTGAAGATTACCAATTTGTTTCATTTTTTTTTCAGTCAAGCTTCGCTAATTAATAATCAACGAAAATTCCTTTTAAAAATCCGGAAATCGTATGGATTTCCACAATATCACATTTGCATGGATAACCTCAAAACCGATATTACAAATACGTGTAAATTTTCATTGAAAATTTGTCATACATATATACTTTGTTCATCAAAGGGAATACGGGAGATAACTCTAACTCAGTGCATTTATTATAAAAAATCCCAATAGTTTTGAATGTCAACTCGAAGCGATTGAAAAACGTTGCTGGAGAAAGTGTTGAATTCTTCATTTTTTAGATGAAAGGTATTTACAGCCTCAAAATGGTTTATTATGAATAATTTGACCAGTCTGTTATTTTCAATGCAGCTTCATTAATTTTCTCTAAAATCGTTTCGGAGCGATTTTTTGCTACATTACGGATATATGGGAAGCATTTTAACTGTTGTATAGGCCTGTCTCGAGACACAGTTAGATTATTCTAACTAAGCAGAGTGTAGTGAAATTAATAGCATTATTGTAGGATTAAAGTTTTATTATGTAAATGGCAACAATACGGTGTGTCGATGTATCTATTTCGTATATATCCGATATCATATACATGTACATTATTAACCCGTGCACGCACCGGTCAAAATCTAGTTTCATATAAACAAAATAAAATTCCGATCATTGTTTATGCAATAGAAACCAGCTAAAATAAAAATTGTAGATGTTATCGATGATTTTTATTTTTTAGTTGCTGCTCCGGCTCATCTGCCGTTAAAAACGCTAGAAAGGGAAAATAGTCAAATGTATTCAAATGAAACAAACCTCCCCCAACGTGTTTACTTGTTTTCTTTAGCGTTCCAGAGCAAAAGGTGCAACTGTTTCATGATGAAAAAAAAGCTTCTGTTTACAAGTTCGTCCGATGCCTTTCGTGGATACATGTATAAAAATCACTTTTTATCTGTTTATATTTCATATTTATTATATTTATTCAACGATAGACGAATGGCCGATTTTATGATACCGAACTATGGATACTTATGGTGGAATTCACTGGTTAAAGTTTTAAAATGTAATTTCAGGCATGTACATATAATAGATTTATCAAACAAGCTTCGGTCTGTCCTCTCGAAACTAATATGGCGACCGAATGCTTTTATGAATTCATATCAGATTTAAGTGGCAAACAATTTGAAATTCTGAATTCTGAAAACTTTATGTGAGAGTTATCGTTTCAGGTAGGCGGAACAATCAATTTTGTTGGAAAAAATTTGTTGGTTTGAACGAACAACACACTATTGCGCTTCCATAATTTCAAAGCCCGCTAAATGTTTACGTTTCAGTTTAAGCCGTGAATGATAGAGAGTGGGTCGCATAGTCTGTGAATGATAAGACTTAGTTACTAACATCTATGCTACCGGGTAAGCTTTTTTATTTCGTTAGTTGACAGGAATACTATAATGTTTGTAGTGTTGCAGCTGTTCTCTGAATATTCATTTCTTTTAAACATGAATCAATAATCAGTTCAATTTGTCTTTTATTATCCTCAGGGCATATTTAACTGTTGTTGACATTCTTTTACCAGAGCGGTTTTCTCAATGGTCGCCTACTATTGTGTTTGAACGAAGAGCACATTTTTCTAAAAATAGACGGATATACATGTACCTGACACAATAGAAGTGGTTTTATTATGGTATCAGGGATAACAAGTTAGTCATAAACTCGAGAAACCAGTCCAAAGGTATGGTCAGTTGACTGATATTCTAAAAAATACTCTGTACATAGTGATTACTTTAAAATAAAAACGCGATGCGATGTACAAAGGTGCAAGAGAGGGTGCAGTGCTATTGAAAATACCTGTTCAACCAGTAATGATGCTGGAGGAAACAGTGAGTTATATGGAAGGGGGTATGGTAGAAGGTCCTCATTACACGAGAACTGATTTCTTACCAAACTTATCGTAATAAGGTGATGATACTTACAACTTCAGAGGAAATCCAATCAGCGACCGCAAAATGTATTTAGAAATCTTTCGATTACCATGATTACCACAAGTTTCTCAGCTTGCCCTTTTACTGTATTTGAATCTATTAAACCAATTAAAATCTATCTTTATTTAATCAATTTAACACTATTTAATCTCATTTTTCACTGTCCAAATCTGAACACCATATGCTCATATGCTGAAATACAAACGAAATTCTACGTATTACATGTAAACTAACCTACGTGCTTCTACAACCGATTCCTGTGTTCCAGACTGTTTATATAGATATATGCAATTATGTTTATGTCTTCTCTCGCACCTCTTCAACCATTTATATGGTTTTGAGAGAATAAATCTGTTCTCACATCTCTCTCCGTCTTCCATAACGATTGGTGGAACTCGAGGCAGAAATATATGCAGCATAATGGAAAATGAAATCTTTATTGCCCTCTTCGGCCGCCACACTCAAACTGTTCTGTCTGTTTCCCAGGAAAAGCATTTTCGCAAACTCAGAAGCAGACTTTGTGGCAGACATTAGCCCCTCTGTGTCAAACTTGTATCCGCAATCTAATTTTAACATTTTCAGTTATTAATGTACCTTTGTGTATTTTCTTTTTTTTCAACCAAGATTTAATTAATGCTTTTGGTAACATATTAATTAATTGTAAAATTGTGTTTATAACACTGTGCCGGATAAATATGCCAGTGCCAAGGTGGCATTTTTGCACCCGCTTAAGATGCAGTTTCAGAAAAATCCATTTATACCAACTGATAGACCATTGTCTAGAAAGTATAAAATCACGTTTGTTTTTAGTGTATTTCACCTGACAGGTGAGATACAGGTGGTTGTTAACTCTGTAAGCAATGGTCTATCATATGGCATATTTGAATTGTTCGGTATATGCAGCTTAGACGGGTGCAAAAATCCCACCTTGGCATAGGCATAATTATCCGGCTCAGTGTTTTATATATTATTCGTTTATTGTAACACCAATCTATATACAGAGGAAATAAAAGGTAAATTAGAGCAATTTTAACAAGACCTTGGACTTTCGGTTGGACGTATTAGCTATCTATTTCTTGCGTCAAAACAAGTTTAAAATGACGCGGTTTCAAGCGAAAAATGAACCCATTGCGTAGTCTTAGCTCAAAAGCCAGACAAATCTTGTTGATTTCAAAGAGCCATGGCTGAGTGGCCAGCAGTGAAATAGACAGGCCTACGTCACATTGATGTTTGACACAACTACCCAAAGTCCAAGCTCTTGTTAAAATGGTTTTATTATATACTCCTTACAAAATTTTAAAATTTCATTTGTGTCGTTTAAGATAATTAAGAAACTTTAGCGAGGTAAATGTGCAATATGCATGGTTAAACAAACTTTTGTAAGAAATTGAAAACCAGGAATCTCTTAGAACCATTTTAACAAATTCACCCACTCTCCATGACGGTAAAAAATAAGAAATTAATGTTTACCTGATCATTAATCTTTTGTAAATATTGTTGTAGAAAATGTACAGGTCATCTTTTATAGTCTTCATATTTTACAATCTCGTGAACAAAATATATCATACACAATTCTGAAGTATTTTTTACACGAGGTAGAAAGTATGTACTCGCTTATTATAAAATGAATAAAGGAAAAATAACCTTTTTATGACCTCGCCGAATTTATTGTTGTAGTACTATAGTTCATTGTAGTATATGGTGGTTCATTGTGGTAAACACGCCGTTTATAAGGACAGCTAGCTCAGCTCCAAGTGTTTTCTGCGACTGTTGAAATTAGGGTGCAGGCTGCTGAACATCTTTTAATCTGTTCATATCTGTACTTTAGAACTGTTGTTTCAATTATGTTCTACATGTCCTATGTGAATTTTTTTATTGCTATACTGTTCAAGAAATGTAATGTACAGTAGGCTACAACACTATTATATAACAAGTATTTGTATCACATTTCTATTTAATGTCCACTAAATTTCTTTACCCCTGAATCACAAAGGTAAGTTTTTTGTCGGATAATTTATGTTCCGTTCACCTTTTTTTCAGGATGTTATACCTTTTCATGATCAGCCTGCTTTTCTTGGGCTCCAGCAACTGTATGCGTATTGTAGACCTAACCCACGAGCAAAGTATCTCCACCATCTTCTGGCCGGGGAATCCACAGTACAACTTTACCATCTTGTTCCGAAACTTCAGCGGCAGTTATTGGTAAATGTTGACCAAACCACTAATATTTCGTACGAGTTGTGTAAAGTACAGGCGACGTAATCCTGCAAAACTTATGATTAAATTGTACTTAATTTATTGTATACAGCATATACGAAAGGATTAGAAACATGGTCAAACAATTTACGAGTTCTACTCAATGATTGCCCCCCCCCCCCAACACACACACACACACTGTGTATCATATATGATAGAATTTTGCTTACATAGAAAAAAATCAAAGCAATTTTATGGCCATGCAATTAAAAAAAACACTGATACTTGTTGTACATCTTTAAAAATGCACTCTTTCTATGTAATTCCACATATTGAACTTCAGTCATCAATTAACATAAAATTTAAATTCGTATCGGGCTGAGCCGATCCCTTCAATTAGGTGTTCTATTATTCACTATAAAATCACAAACCATGCCTCTTTCAATGAAAATTATCCATTTATTTAACTGGATTTTATGTATTTTTAATTTTATTTTGAAAATTTGCACACTTCATGGTTTCCAACAGTTACCATACATGTATGCCGTATATTCGTATTTATATATGAAATGAAGTTCGAAAAAATATGTGTTGTCGACTCTTCATAATCGGCATGGTTATAATATAAATGAATCGTAGAGGTAGCTTCAGATACAGAGCCTGATCTCCATTATCAAGGATGCTAAAAAAAACTCCTACCTTACTCAAACTTGCTTGATAGATTTTTTTGTTGTAAAATGATATAACATGATTTCTATAATACAATATTGTATAATATAATACACTATTGTATTATATGATACAATATAATACTATATATTATTATATTCAAAAAAATTATATGGTATGATATGATATTGTGTCAAACTTTTTACATATAATGATGATATTGTATCATAATATATTGTGTTATATATAATATTGTATATTATAACACAATACTGTATAGAATTATATTGTATTATATAATATAGTATTGTATGGCATGATATTGTAAATATGTGATAATGTATCATGTCATAAAATATTGTATTATGTATATAATATAAATAATTTTATTTAAAAAAAAAACGCTTTATCGTATCAAATGAAATTATATCATATGATAATGTAAATTAATATTATAAATGATATGATTTTGTATAATATAATTTATAATTTTCTCACATTATATTGCATATCATATGATATTGTATCATATGAAATGATACAATGTTGTATGAAATTTTATTGGATCAAATTATATTGTACTATATGATACAATATCATAGTGTGTATCATATATGATACAATTTCATATAATACCAAATGATATGATACAATGTAATACTTTATAACATGATATCAACTATATTATACAATATAATAGCATATGTTACAAAATTGTACTATTTTATATTACATTATATCATATGATACTATATTATGTGATATATTAAGTAATCAAATACAATTATTTATAACACAATACAATAGCGTATCATGTTTCATGATACAATATCATATCATGATACAATGTTTATGTAACAATATCATTTTTAAAAATTATACAATACAGTATTTTTTTATATCATATGATATTTCATATGACACAATATTGTATAGTATCATAGGATGCAATATCATATGTCATATTACTGTATTGATTAATATTGTATGAAATTAACATATGAATATCAAAAAAAATTTTAACGTGTGATTTTCGATATAGTGTCAAATCACACTACAGTATCCATGAATATCCATATGATTTTCATATAATATGATAAAGGTGGTCTTACAAAGGTGAACTTTGTAATCTGTGATTACCTATGTTTTGAATATGCTATAAGACATGCCCATATTGTGTCGCTTATCTTTCATGAAATTTTTGGGCTATAGGCTTCAAAATTGATTCGTAATGTTATCACAGACAAAGACAGTTTAAAATGTTAATATATACATATGTTAAGGAATAAACTTGAAAGAAGGAATAATATTTGCGGATTTGTAGTTACAGTATGTAAAATGTTTAAGGTGGCTCTATACACCCACAGTTTATTCCAATTTTCAATAGAAGACCACAAAACATATACTTATCAAATATTAAAATGACGATAGGGAAACTATAGGTATTTTTAAAGAATTTTTTAATGTTTTTTCGTGTTTTTGTAAAATATTTTTTAAAAAGACAGCTATCAACAAATTGAGAGAAATTATTTTGTCATATGATGGATATTTCCTTCAGACACATAAAAAAAATATAACACTTCTTAACATTCAAAAATGTTATTATTGCAATTTTTTTTAGTATTTCCCCAAAACATATTTTTTCATATTTTCTTACTCTGTTGACAAATCATCTGAAAATGTTGCTTGATGTTATAAGAAAGTGTATTTTAATAAATGTGAAATAAAAAATTGAATGAAAACAATTGCAAATAAACACAAAAAATATTTTAAATTTTATTTGGTATGAAAGTTCCTCATGTAAGGGTTATCGTTCCTAAGTCCCAAGGCCCAAACACCTTGGGGACTTTTCATTTCTGAGTTGAAGAAAATTTCCTAAATATAATGTTGGAATGATAAATGCATGCATATTTCATTATAGACTTTGCCCTGTATAAGTGAATATATTTGCTTTAGTGCAAAACTAAGTCAAATAAATAAAGGGGAACATTGACTAGGCTAATAGGATTTATGTATCCCAACCTGAGAGAAATTCAAAGCTATTATTCAAAGCTCTCATCCCCGTTAGGTGTCGATATTAATGTGCATTAAAGTATGTTATAATTGAACTATTTTCACCTGTTTAGAATTTTCTTTCACGGTATTCAACCAAAAAATATGTTTTAGAAATTTTTGGAAAGTTAAAAAATTTATTGTTCTCAACGGGAATCGAACTTATGACCTACTGGTTTGTAGTGAGCCCACTAACCCACTGCGCTACGGTGTAACATATCGCTGATGCTAAAGAAACTCTTTAAAAATTTATACTTGATTTTATTGTTTATTTCGATAAATAATACCACACAACGTGAAGGTGTCACATACCACATTACTTGTAAGTAATGAATTTTCCAATTATCAAATTAAATCTATCCGTTTAACAAATTTTTCAAAATAGCGGTTCCCATACAATTCACCTCAGTTTAAATCAGCCAGTACCGGAAATGCATGTTTCCAGATTTACTTTTTTGCGTACTGCGTCATCAAAAAGTGGTGTATAGAGCCACCTTAAAACGGATGGTAAAAAGTGTACAATTCCGATTTGAATATGTGAAAGAATTGGTAGTAAAGTAACCAATTTGAATTAACGATACATAATTATAATGATATTCGTTCATGTTTCCCATTTTAGGTATGAATCAAACTCATTTTCCACCGCAGAGCACGGCGGAACTCACGTCGATTCTCCAGCACATTTTTACAAGGGCGGGTGGAGAACACAGCAGATACCGATGGAGAAGCTTGTGGGTAGGGGAGCCATCATTAACGTTAAACAGAAAGCGTCCACAAATCCGGACTATCGTGTTTCCGTTGCTGATCTCATTGACTATGAGGACACTTACGGGCGGATCCCTTCTGGGGCGGTAGTAATCATGAACTCAGGGTGGAGTGATAAATACCCTGACCCAAATGCCGTCTTCAACACCACCAACCCATCCGATCCAAACACATTTCACTTTCCAGCTTGGCATGAAGACGCTGCATCGTGGCTAATTAACAAAAGAAACATAAACATCATTGGAGTAGACACGCCTTCCACCGACTATGGCCAATCAAAGACCTTCCCAGTTCACATACTTCTCGGAAAGCACAACAAAATAGGGGTGGAAAACGTTGGCTTTTTAGATCAAATCCCCGAGAGCGGAAGTACGGTGTTTGTTGCTGTTGTTAAATTGAGAGACGGTAGTGGTGGTCCAGCTAGAGTTTTTGCCATGGTTGATGAAGGAAAAGACCAATGCACATCTGGCAGTAACTGTCAATTCTACAGTGCTTCCTTACTGATCGCTATAATTCTTTTTGTGCTTACGCAGAAATATTAAACCTGTATGTTCATTGCGACTAGTTGACTTTTGCAAGAAGTGCTGAATTTCACCTTTACACTCGGCAAATAGACGGAGGGATTTTTCTTTATATAAATGTTTAGATTAACGTTTGGTTTATAAATGAAAATGGACTATTACCAAGTGAAAACCAAGGTATTACGTTGTTTAGGGAGGCATATACAATTGCCCTAACTATACCAATTCTCACAAACTATTGCCATGTTATACATTCAGAATTCTTTTATTTGAATCCTAAGAAAATGAGATTGTGATAAGTGAGGGAATCAGAATGGACGATTATTATCGATGCAATCGTACATGTGAATGTCAGAGCAAGCAGTCCCGACTGTAAAATTCAGCGCTTCACGCAAAATTCCACAATATATTAGAATACTATTTTCCTAGTTAATACATATATGGTAAATGAAAGGTGTCATATTATAATTACTTTTTTGTAAAACTATACTGTATTCTATGCGAACTCATTAATCGGTGAATGAAAATATCCACGTCACTATTAAAATGAGGTATTTTTAAGGGAATTGTAACGTATGTCAATTGAACTGAAAATGTAATAAAATTAAATCTGTCCGATTAAATGAAATGTACGCATATATTCCAACGAAATAAAAAGCATAATAATCTGTAATATTAAAAACTTATATTTTTATATATTGAAAAAAATATTTCAACCTGTTGTGCTTTTTTATCTATGAATGCAGATAAAATGCAGACAAACTGAGAATGGAACATTTCTGGTATCGTATTTCTGAAGAATTCCGGTTTTGTCCATAAACAAACTTTCTTTTTTAGATTTTATTTACATATATACAGACGGTATGATCGTTGGAACCAGTGCATAATCGAAAGAAAAACACATAGAAAATGCGTTACCGTTGAAAAGATTGTTACTTAGAACCTTTCTCCCAACATCACTCTAAGGTAACCTTCCTTCCATGATGTGGTATTTCTTTTTTCACTTTTTCCGCCGTTGAATAACGGATGTAAGATCCGATATAACCGGACAAAGTATCACTAAGACAATGACAATTGTTCCAATAAGTCCCATAGACACGGCACTGGTTCGACTTTCATAGACACTGATTTTCTTCCGGATCTCTGAACTTGTTTCAGACTTGTTGACTGCGAGACTATTCTTCATATTTTGAATGCTCAGTATCAAATCTTCGTGACTGACGTCTTTGAATTCTGTTGTGGTAATTCTCTGAGTTGATGATGTAATGGGGTAACTTGAAGTCAAGTCGGAGGAATTTAACACCACGTGCGCACTGCACCTTAAACTAGTTGGTAGAATTCCTGCTTCAAAAGAGAAAGGCAGCAAAATTTTAAATTTGAATATATGAACCAAACTTTTTCTTTTAATAAATGAAATTGTTTTATTAAAAAAAAAACAGAACGGCTTGGTTTTTTTTCCCGGTGCTGAAGATATATTCTGAATTGTCTTATCAAGTGATTTTCGTGGTTTAAGCAGTAATCTATCTTGTAATAATGTGTTGAATATTTGATACATGTAAATAGTTGACTTGGGTTCATCATGTAAAATTTTTAATGCTATACAATTTACATAATTTCCTTCATAATAACGTTATATATTCTACTTATATCTAAACGGTCATTTTATTTCTTACCATTTATTTTCTGCCCAGCTAAGCTGCAGTTTGAGACGGGATAAACATCTGGTCTGCTTTGTACAGTTGTGGAATCATTGTTTACACTCACTACAACGAGAAATGTAATCTTGTTCCAGCTAAAACCTTTGACAGTACCTAGCAATAAGAAGTTTAAATTCACTTGAAATGAGATTTTTGTAACGTGAAAAGACCATTTGAAATTACTTAAAAGCCAAGATGTCTAAAGTGCTTTCATCATCCTTATTGATACTATAGAATATTTTTCGTTCATCAGATGTTGGCGTCCAAAGTAACAATATCTTATACATCCCAGAATTCAGGGAACCCCTCAAAGAGTGCTCTTGGTGTCGTTAAAAAGTTTCAATTTTTGTTGTTGTTGAAATCTTTTTTGTTTGTTTGCTAATTACTTCAATTTTTAGAATCAAAATGGTCGAGTATATACATGTTTCCAGGTATTGATGAATAAATGATATGTTTAACATTCTCCCCGTTATTCCTTTAATTTTGATTCAACAGACGCGTTTTAAGCCAGAGTTACTAGTACTTTACGATGGCCATTATATTTGGACATGAACATAATAAGTTATCTTCATTATCAACGAATATTGCATTGATTTGAAGATGTCACTATTTTTGACAAAGGTGCGTTTGCGTTTGTTTGTTAATACTGAAAGTTAATGCATAACCACATTATTTTCCATTTTACTAAGATTTAAGGAATATGAAATAGGATTATATTTCTTTCCTTCTGATATCTATACATACAACTTGTGTTACCCATAGCTCACTAAATTTGAAATACAACCAGAAGCAGCTTATGTTTTATTTTCTGAAACAAAACACAAGGAACAACCACGTTTTCCTATTCAAGTAACGTATAGAATTTAGGCTAGTATATTTTGAAATGAGAATTTTGAAACAAATGTCGGAATCGAGATCATTTATCCCATTCTGTTTACTGGAGCTGAGTAATAAGCGCTTCCGGTTTATCACTCCCTTTCGATCGTCGTTGATCACGTGGGTTGTGATAGTATATAAGCGGCTACAACGGAGGGTGTTAGGGAGTTGCGGTGTTCACTTCGTAATAGGTGAGGACAAACACTTGGTATTATGATAAGTCTTATGTGCCTGAATAAAGCTTTCGAGACTTGTTTTTGGTTATTGTATTAGCTGGTGATAGCTGTTAGGGTTAACAGAAAGCGCGTGCGCTCAATAATAGAGTGGGATATTGTAAATATTATTAAAATATTTGAATGAGAAATTTATAGTTTATTTAAATATTTCTTAAATTGCTCTGGCAGAGAGGGAATTTTTAAATATGTGTGCCTGGATTTCAGTGTGTTTTGTTTTGTCTTTTTTTGTATATTCCTTACAAGTGCTGTAGTTGTCATGTCATTTTTGTTGAAAACGCGGTCCTGCAAATCATTTCGTCAAAAGGAACGTGTTCTGGTAAATAAAAAAACTAATGCGGAGAAACGTGAATAGGGCTGATTCTCCGAACGCCTACTGCCCAATTATCATTGTTCAATTATACTGGGCAATTATGGGGCATTCTAAAGGGGCACAGGTAAACTTTACCTGTGTTTCCTTGAATGAAAAATAATATAACAGTTTGTAATTTTTGTTAAATTTTGAATGTCTTTATAATTAAAATTGTTGCATAAATAAAAAGAAAACATTGAATCAATTTTAATATATTTATTTAATTTATTAGCACTACATATAATTTAAAACAATAAAATAATGTTTTAAAATTGCATAACATTTTATATACAGTTTTCTTTTTATTTTGACACATAGCACCATTTTATAACAAACTCATAAATACATGGTTGTCTAAAACATAAATAACAATTCAAAATGACATTAAGTTTTAAAAAGTATAATTCATACCAGTATATATACAATATTTACACATATACTAGTATGGGCACGGAGTCTGTCATAATGTCCTTTCTCTTTCAATGTCACTATGTCAATGTCCTGAATAAAGAAGTTCCGAAGCTGAATCTGCGTAGGTCATAAGGTCGATGATCCCGTCTTGGTATCGCTCCTTCAGGGTCTCTTGATGTTCGCGTACTTCTTTGTTTCTGGATCTGTAGAATTTCTTTGCCTTTCTGGATGTCCTTGAAGATCTTGAGGACAGTGTAGATGTTTGGGTGCGCGTGTAGGGCCATCCTCTTCAGCTTCCCGTGCCATGTATATTCCAAATAAGTCTGTCACCATTCACCCACTGTTCTGTCACATAGTCTGTAAAGGTATCTCTCACTTCCGTAAGGTCGGCTTCATCGCGGTCTTCTAGGACCACACGTCTTCGATGCTGTCTAGAGGAACTAGGGGTAGGACGGCTGCTCTTCTTATCAGTTTCTTCACGTTCATTTATTTATTCACAGCTTGGACAAACTTGTTGAAGAAAGTGATTTTTTATCATAATTTAGATAATCATCATTTAAAATCTCTGATTTTAATTTATACCTTAAGAAATAATGTTTTATTCTTATTTTGTTAAGATGTAAGTTTAAAAATGAAGAAAGATATTTAATTTTAATTTTTTTTATTTAATGATTATTTTATTTCAGTGAAACATTTAGGTTATTAAAAAAAATATGGTGTTTTTAATATAATGTCAGGTACATGCAACCATTAGCACTATTTATTGCGTCTTTTTAAAAATTAAAAATAAGACAATGTCGTCTACCTGTGAACGAAAGTATATACAGGTAAAGTCTACCTGTGTCACAAAGTATATACAGGTAAAGTATACCTGTGTCCCAAGTTCAAGTTCAAGTTCATTTATTCGCTCAAAACCATTTCAAGCTCATGGTACATGAGGACAAAAATAACATTAAAATATACATATAAATTGGTCAGAGGTAAACATATATTAATATAAAGGTTATAGAGTTAGGAAAAGTTATACAAAGTGAAACTCATGGAGGACAGACTACCTCCCAAAGTATATACAGGTAAAGTCTACCTGTGTCCCCTTAGAGGGCCCCATAATTGCCTTGACCAATTATTATTTTTAATTGAGGAGTAGGCGTTCGGAGAACACACCGTGAATAGTGCTCTCGGCCTTATAAAGGGAATGAGTATGGATTTCAGCAATTTCAACCCACACATTTCTCTAAATTGTTAGATAAAATTTTTACTTCACTTTAAATATTAATTTAAATGTGTTGAAACACAATTATCAAGAAAGAAATAGCGGCAAAACCATGAATCTTATTACATTGATGACGTTATGTGCGACAATCGAAAGACCTTAAGACATAACAATTCAATTTAAATACCCTAAACCACCATAAAAAATGAGGACCTAGGAAGAAATTAGACTGTATACATTTTTTTCTACAATCATTGATCTTCATATGAGATCATGATATATATATATATATATATATATATATATATATATATATATATATATATATATATATATAGCGGAAAAAAGAAACTGTGCATTATTTAATATAAGAAAAAACATTTAAAAATTACAATGAACACATTTTTATTTTTTGTAATACTGTTAACACATGTATTCGTACATCTCATAACACATTAATGTCAACGTCGAATAACGTCAATTTCAGCACACTCGAAAATCACTGTTATTTGAAATTGAATTAACAAAATTAATAACGCGTGTGACCACCATTTGCGTTCACGCATGCTTGACAGCGACGCCTCATTGATGCCACTAAAATGTCCAGAAATGCTTGAGGGATGTTGTTCCAGATGTTGGTTAAAGCCTGGCCTAAATCAGCCAATGTCACTGGCTGATTTGGTAAACGGCGTAAACTTCTTTCCATTTCATCCCAGACGTGCTCGATCGGCGACAAATCGGGGAAACAGCTGGCCAAGGCAAGACATCGACATTCTGTTGAACAAACAAGTCCCTGACTACACGTGCAACGTGTGGCCTTGCGTTGTCTTGCTGTAGAGTGATGTGATTTTGATGTCTCTGTATGAAGGTATCACATGACGCTGACTAATTTCATCTCGAAAGCGTACGCCGGTGAGATTTCCTTTGACAATTTGAAGAGGAGTCCTTCCACGTGCTGATATTCCACCCCACACCATAACGGCTACCTCCACCAAATTGTCGACGTTGCACGACACAAGCGTCCTGGTAACGCTCCCCAACGCGACGATACACCCTACAGCGGCCGTCACTGCTATCCAAATGAAATCTGGATTCATCAGTGAACAGAATATTGGCCCCGTCCTGTATTCTGAATCGCAGATGTCGTGTGCACCACGCTAGTCTTGCGATATAATGACGTTGAAGCAGTACTGGGCGCACCGCTGGACGTCTTGGTCTGATATTTTTCTCGCGCAGACGATTATGCACAGTTCTTGGACTAATTGGTCGAAGCCCTGGAACGCTACGGGCAGTCAAACTTGCTGTCTGGAAACGATTTCTCAGATGCACAAGTTGAATGCGGTTGTCCTGTTGACGTGACGTCACACGAGGTCGCCCAGAGCGCGGTCGATCCTGAGTGTTGCCAGATTGTTGAAAACGTCTCCATAATGACTGGATGGTGTTCCGATGAACTCCAAAGTGTCTTGCTACAGTATTTTGTGCCACTCCAGCTTGCAGCATACCAACAGCACGATTACGTTGGTTTTCGTTGAGTCGTAGGCATGACATAGGGGTACATTTTGTTGAAACTAAAGTGATTTCCTTAACAAAAAAAGTTTAAACAAATCCTTTACAGTTCTTATTCCAAACAGTATTGGCCCGTAAAACTCGTGCGAACAAATTCCTCTATAAACAACAGGTGCTAACTAACCATGAAAAAGTCCGTGCACCCGGACGGTTACCCTCCGATATTGTCAAAAACATTACCATTATCGATTGTTTAAATTTTATAAATACAAACAATAGATATAAAAAAGATTATACTACATTTTATAATGCACAGTTTCTTTTTTCCGCTAGAATATATATATATATATATATATATATATATATATATATATATATATATATATATATATATATATATATATAAAATCCAAAAAGAGTGAAAGGTGATATCACTCACACAGTATAAATAATCAAAAAAGAAAAAAAAGAACAGTTCCAAAGTTTCATGTGGTTTGGAAACTTTGGAACTGTTCATTTTCTTTTTTGATTATAGAGAGAGAGAGAGAGAGAGAGAGAGAGAGAGGAATCATGGAATAACTAATGCAAATAGTAAGAGAAGACTTATCAGGTTATTTATATTTGTAATACTGTTAATATATTTTTCCAATCATTTTTGCCATGCATTCCAAAATAATGAAATACCCAGTTTGACGTAAGAAAAGGCGACCAAGATGAGAAAAAATTATTCAATACAAAAATAATCTGCAAACCACGTGATGTCATCCAACAATCTTTGTAATTAATTACATTTAATGAATATTCATGTATCTTGATTTCAGGAATTTACCTTTTATGCAGTCTTTCATGTACAAGTTAACCCCTGATGACGTGTGAGTATTAGGAACATCATTGGTAATGACAAGTTTACAAGACGAAGGTGATGACTCGCTGTCCAACGTCATAACTCCCCAGCAACTTCCATTGACAGCGTACATGTTATTGCAGACTTGTTTGCAGGATTCTAGGTCTGAATTCAACTCGATAATGAAAGTAGATGAACTTTGTTCAACTGCGGTTTCTGGTTGATGCAAGTAAGGACAGTAATCTTTAAAACAACAAAAAGTTATTAAAATTTGGTCACTTTTTCAAAGTGGAGAAATGAAATAAATCTACAGCCTGTATTTATATGGAAATTTAACAAAACACCGTCAAACTAAATGTAAGAATTATCTCTAGATATACTTTCAAAATTTTTGTTAATATTTTACATCCAGATCACATACTTATAACTAAAAACTAAAACATAAAAAAATCATCGTTAGCTATTATAAATTTAAAACAAATATTTTCTGCAGCTGGAACGTTATGAAAAGCAGGAAATACCTTTCTGTGCCTCGCATATAAATCGTCTCGCAATATGGCATTCAACTGTTCTCCATTTTCCATAGAAGATTCGAATACATCTCTGAGTTGTGGGATTGTCCGGCTCATCTCCAACAGGATCCCAACGACTCCAGTCCGAAGGAAGGAAAGGCCGGCAGTCATGCCAGTAAAACTCCCTGCTACTGCCAGCGTTCACATCGTGAAGTCCAAGCCAGTAATCACCCGAAAGTCTTGAGGAAAAGTAGATACACAATAGATTAGCGTGGTATGTAAAACTCTGTAATCAGCCCCCCCCCCCCCCCCCACACACACACAAATCATTTTCAAGCAAAAAAAGTATAATGTCGAATTACCTGAATTAAAAGTCTTGGTCATATCCCTTGGTCAATTAATTATTCCTTGTTTACTGTATGAAGTTCTGTTTAGGTTAATTTTATGTTAAATGATTATAATAGTGATTCGTTTTCATCTCATAAATTGATTTTCCTCTGTTACTGTACACCTAAAATCATCGCATATTCATAGATATTCATCTTTGGAATCAATGACCTATTTTGGGTTAAGAGAACTACTTTCCTTTTACATTATGATTGAACTTCAATCTTGAACTATATATTTCTGATAAAAACAAAGACAAAAGGCAAGGATTTTTCCAATTTTGTTTCTTTGTATCATTGAAACCACCTAAATAATTGAGATATCGAACGATGTTTTAATTCCGGTGCCATAAAAGGTTACATTCGAACTTAATCCCCTACGGATTTAAAACAATGTATTTTTTTCCCGCATATAATGCAAAAATTGAAATAAGTTTGTGCCCTGAAAAAATCGATTTTTTTATAGCTTAAAAAATGATTTTTTCATACGTGCAAATATGAATTACGTTATGTGCTTTTAGGTATTATTAAATGCAATTCAACATGTTAAACAATGATGTGGTATAAACAATGTGTCTGTGTCATTTGTGTGCAAGTCTTTAATTTCTGATTATTAAGTTATGATGATAGAGCATCAGACATTGCAGATAGGATAGTAAAGACTGGAACTCACAGATCAAGTCCAACGAAAGACGTGCGATTTGTTAAAACACTCAATTTTTCCTCCGAATCTAAAGTCAGCATGAGTTGACCTCTCTTTTCACAAATGTCTTTTGCCTCATTCCATGTAGCAATCTTGTCGAAAATTGTGACGTCATCAAGCACCAACAACTGGCTTTTTATTCCTGACAAATAGAGATGTGAAATCTAAATATGTATGACACGATTATAATCTAAAGCGATATTCATGTTACTGAAAAATGAAATTAAAGGCCTATACTAGTAAATGCTAAAAAAAAAAAGCGAATAACGAAAATGTGGCATTTCAAAGTAGGCGGAAAAACTAATAATGTAAAAAGAATTTATTACAGTTATAATCCAGAAAATACGGAAATGTATCATCGCCTCTTGATTTTGTGTTAAACTTTCAAATGGCAAAATTGGTGTCGTCTTATGAAATGTACAGAATGTCGAAATAATGTCGACTTGTACAACGATATTAGAACAAGTCGATATATTTAGATAATTTAACCACTTATTTTAAGATTCGTTGACTTCGATCAAATCATAATTTTATTTTGTGTTACAAATTTGTCGCATTAATACAAATGCGTAGAAATTTTCTCACAACTCTTTAAAAATGAGAATTCATCATGTTAAAATAAAACAACTGTTTAGGCTTTCGCGTTCATATATTGATGATTTCTGGTCTGTAAACAAGGAATGCTTACTAAAGTGTGTTGTCTAAAGTTTGAGCAACAATGTAACTAAATTTTGTAATATCTTAATATATAGCTTAATGCATATACTAGCTACCTACATTTTGGTTAAATATCTATGATACTGTTAGTAATACAAAACGAAGATTCTGAAGCTCGAGCCTTTTGTCTTTTGTGGATTATAACCAGGATTCCGAATTATATGTATACATGAAGTGTTCTACCTCAACATCATTTGTGATCATTCTGAAACAGATAATTAAATGATATATCGGATAATGAATGTCCTCATTTTGTCCTGGATGTTCTGTCAAATGCAAGATGTAAAAGTTTGAGTTTGATACGGTCATCTGCTCCTGCTTCCAAGAACTAGCTAAAATTTTATCAAGAAAACTATATATTCAGCTAGGGAAAAGAGGGAGTGGAATCTCTTGGTTGGTTTGACTTCTCTAATTTGACGGCAACGAAATAGCATTATGGAACTCACGAAGAATACAGTTGCTTAAAATCTAAATAACTAATACTTAACATACAATTGTTTTTTTTATAGAGCATTTATTCAAACATCTGAAAAATAAAGAATTGTAACAGCAATTTTGATGAATGAGTAAATGCATTTTAAGTAAATTTCGGCAAATTTTGATTAAATCAGAGCTTGGATTATTTGCTTTTAATAATATCTTTGCGTTGATTATTTCTTGAGCAAAATTTTTTAAAACATAAAAATATAATATTCCTTAAAACCACGCACTTCATGACCTCGCACGGACGCGGACAGGGTAGTTATATTTACATTCAGTGTATATTTCCCCTTATGTTTGCATTGGAAATCTGCGACGTTCAATTTCCTTTGAATACACTTAGCTTATTCATGTAGGAATACCGGACACGACCTTATAAATGGTATCTCGATACTTTAACTGAAACTCAAATTCAAACTGAACTTAGAAGATTAACAAATAAGTTATTTGTTTTTTTAATACTTTTATTACTTTTATTACTTTAATACTTTTTAATTGTAAATGCTGCAGAATCTAGGTAGGCGATTTTCACATCAAAATGTTTAGGAATAAATATATCATTTAACACAAAATGCAAATTTGAACTGAAAACATTGATTCCATCACAATTCGCATAGTTTTCTCGTAGACACACTCTTATTTACTAACTTTTTTCTAGCTACTGAATTTATTCCTCATGCTGTAACAGACATTTTTATTATAGCGATGACTAAAATTTTTCCAACTTAGTTAATGCAATAGCATGCAATTTGTAGCGATCGAATTTATTTCTTACACTATAATGAAACTTTTATCTGCGACGACTTTCTTTCGCGATTCACAAGGGATTGACTGTTTTATATCACTTTATATCACATATTGCGACCGAGCCTCTTTCAGGAATACTGGACATGATCTTATAAATGGTAAAATACAGAGAAGAAAAACATGTACATTGCATTTGGGAGGAATTCGCTAACCTAGGAATTAAAACATCTGTAAAAAAAAAAATCATACCATTAATCTTCATTGCAAAGATTTCTTAAAACATATAGTCATTTGTTTGATAAGAGGTCGTAAAACTTTTTCACTTACCGAAAATTTTAATCCCAAGAAAAATTCCAACTAACAAAAAGAGAAAACAGCTCATTTTGCCAAGAAGTATTTTCGAAGCCACAGGAACACCTTGATCAATATACCCGTTGTAATGTTAACATTTCATATTTGCTCTGTAGTAGATGATGCAAATTCAATGACTGACAATATTGACTAGACAATGCAAAACAACAACCAATTTCCAAATTAAATGCTAAAAATGCTATTTTTTACAAGTAGGATTTGAAATACCAGTTTCACAATCAGAACTATCTAATAGAATCTACTGTAAAAAATATCAAACTGCCCCATTTTCTTCGTGTATTGTCTGCATAATTGATTTTATTATCATTTTGCCGCGTGATAATCGATGTCAATATAAATGAATCAGACACTTTAGAATGCTCCTCCGATACAACGTGAAAGTCATAACAATTAGTTTGATAAAACTAATCATTCTTTGGGACTATTACCTTGTTTTTGTCTGTAATTTTACAGGTCTTGAATGGGTCAGCTAGGGCACTTTTGTCATATCACCAAAGATGACTTCTAAGTTGTGATACTTGATTTTAATTATATTTGCTATTCCAGAAGTCCGCTGATTTTTCAATATTCAGGGAAATTACCTTACATTAAAACGATAAGAATTCTCTAGTTCCTGCCATTAGAGTGTCCTCTTTTACTATGCATAATAAACTATACTCCTCCTATCTCTGAATGCCATAAATTCACGTAATTATACTCCAATTGCTGACATTAAATTTGACATCAGTTTGATTTTTTTCTCTGCAGTCTGGGAGGCTGAATGTTACATTATTTTGCTATTATGTCTCTCTGTTTTTCTTTTGTTGGTGAAATACAGCATTTTCAAAAGTCTCCATTCGTTTTTTTTTTTCAGATTGATCAACAAATGAGTAATTGATTTTAAACGATTCGGGTTTTTTTTTTGGGGGGGGGGGGGGGGTGGTGGTGTTCGTCCTTTCCCCGAATTTTCTCGAAACCTATTTAGCACATAAGTAAGATATATATTGCTTGTTCAATTCTCTCATGCTTGTTACATGTATATATTCCAAATGCATTGTTAGACTTGTAGTGGATGTTTAGCATTGGCCTTGGTATCATTGAAAACTTCAAATAAATGACAATTACATTTCAACATAAGACAAAATAGCATGTGCCCAATATGTGCGGGACGTTGTTTCAACAGTAATTCAACGTTGATATTTGTTGATAACGTCAATAAACAAATTCCACATCGTTCAACAATAACCTTAAATTGTTGTAATACTGATTAAACAATGCAATTTAATTAAAGCAAGTTTTAGTCTAAAACGGATTAATTATGTAGTCTAAGAAATGAATATATTTTGATATTTTTCATTGTTTTTAAGGTGAAAAAACACTCCTAGAAAAAGTCACACAAATTAACAGTCATTATTTGATTACGAAAATATGATGATAAATAAACTGTACATATGTCAAGTAAGCAAAAAACTTGCAGTTAGTGGATAAAATGAATATCTAAAAATTTCTGTACGTAACAACAAAAACCCCTGCGAGATTCAAACTCGGGATGTAGATCATTCAATAGTAAAAATACCACGATTTCTCCTTTGAAACACTTCCTTTAGTGTGTCAAATGCATACATGGCTAAAATAAGAAAGTCTATAGGGATTTTGCATTGCAACAGACATGAAAGTACCCTGATTGTAACGTAAAAATTGTGCGAGGTATAGGTATTCCGAGTGACTTTCGATTGAAGAAAATATTTCCCATATAAACTCAGTAAGAAATTTGTTTTCGTTCTTGTGAATTTTTCGAGTGAAAAATGATAGAAGGCCAATAAAGATATCTTGAATATCGATTTCAATTGTATTTCTTTCACAGGTATGTGAATGATTTGTTTTAAAAAATCGTCCAAACGGGCTCCATATACCTACCAACATTTATAAACAAATGAAAGACCAACAAATATAGAATAAATCCCAACAGCTAACATTTTTCTTATGCTTTATCTGAAATTTAAACCAAAGTAATACAAGTTTGCACATCTCTGTAAATGTTCAATTGATCAGCATAAACAAAACATTTCATATTTTAACATCTTTTTAAGAACCACTGGACCAATTTCAACCAAACTTAGCACAAAGCACCTTTAAATAAAGGGGACTCAAAGTTATAAAAATTAAGGACGCTTCTCGTCGGTTGACAATGGTTTCCTCGGGGTGTCAATTTCAACTGTTACCCTCCCAGGCACTATTTATATAATGTCGACATGAAGCTTATTTATGTTAACATGCGAAATAAATATGTTGACATGCAACTTATTTATGTCGACATCAACTTAGTTATGTTAACATGCGAGATAAATATGTTGACATGCAACTTATAAGTTGCATGTCAACATAACTAAGTTGCATGTTGACATAAATAAGTAGCAGGTGAACATAATTAAGTTGTATGTCGACATAAATAAATAGCATGTAAACATAACAAAGTTGCATGTTTACATAAATAAGTTGCATGTCAGCAAATTTATCTTCCATGTTAACATAAATAAGTTGCATGTTGACTTCACTAAGTAGCATCTAGCATCTTGGATGTCACATATGGGCGATATTTAAGATTTTTTGAGATTTTTTAATCTTATTTGATTGCAATTTTCTTTCGTGTAAACATAGTTGTGTTGCATGTTGACGTAACTATCTTTCGTGTCAACATATTTATCTTGCATGCTGACATATTGGATAGAAAAATAACTTGCACACAAGGGGCATAGATATGCCACCATGATAAAGCAAACCTTTAAAACCTTCTTCTCAGAGAGTAATCAGCCAGGAAAGCTGAAACTTGCATGAAAGCATTTTCAGGTCGTATAGATTCAACGTTGTGTGAAATCTTAGGGTTATATAGAATTTGAAGAATCGTTAAGAAATGATACAACAGGACAACCATCCCGATGTACTATCTTAGGTCCATTCAAACGGAAGATCTAGTCTAGGAATCAAGGACCGGTTTCTATGCATTTTTATTAAACATTTTTTGTTCGATAGAAAAAAACAGTGGGCCTTTGTAAAGGAGAACAGGACATGAATATACAACTGAATATCGCAAACAATGTACGCACAGCTATCAATAAACATCAGAGAAATTATCGTCGAAACATCGATATCACTAAAGATACATATTTCAAAGCTTTGCTTTTTATCCCCTCGAGCAACTTATTGCGAGGGGGGTATAGCATCGCTGCTCTGTGTGTGTGTGTGTGTGTGTGTGTGTGTGTGTGTCCATTTCAGCCTTTAAGCAAAATTAAAAAAAAAACTCCCATGCATGTGTATCAAACTTCGTACACTTCATAAGCATGTTTAAAGGACAAACCCTATTTATTTTCAAGGAATTCCGTTATATATTTTTTAAAATATCGTTAAAATTACACCACTAAGAAATTTTATGTACGACTTCCGGTTCGTGAAAGTAAACATTTCAAATCAACAACTTGATATTTTGTTGGATGTAAGTCCTGTAAAGGTAACAAGCGAACATTTTTGAGAAATGGGGAGTTGAAAAGATGTCCAAAGTGAAAAACTGAAGAAAGCAGGAGATTAAGTTCACGCAAATTTAATCGAAACAAGCAGCCATGTGAGCCGAATTTCGGGCTATATTTAACGAATTACTTAAGAGAAGAATAGGTTCATAATTCAGCAGAGACTTTGACAAATACCGTTAACATGATTAACCGGGAATTTATTTCATGTAAATCGCTGAAGACATGTTACTCTTTTTAAAATATTGTGGTTAAAATTAATACATGTTAACTTGAATTTTCTCATAGAGCAGACTATAAGATCGCCAGATGTTAGCTACGTTTCCTTTTCAATATGAAACTTAAATTTGCCTACACTAATTGTCTACATGCGTAATGTATGTCACTGGATAAAGAGAATTTATAAAACTATATTACTAAAGTTTAAGGTTGAATAACACCTGGAAAAGGTCACTCAAATTAAAAGGAATTTTTTTTGATAAATAAAGATATAATGATAAATAAACTGTACAAATGTCAAATAAGCGAAAAATTTGTAGTTTGGGAATAAAAAAATTAATATCTTAAATAATTATTCCAGTAAGTAACAACAAAAAACCCCCGCGGGATTCGAACTCGGAATGTACGGATCACTCAGCTATGGAGTAAGTTACATGTTACAGTTCATAATATCCTTTTAATAAAACGAAATGTCGTTTCGATCAGCGGTCAGCCATTTTGTGATGATGTGTTATTCCACCTTAACACGTTTGAGGTATGTTTTCCCTTGTAATGGGACCAATTGTTCAACCACGTAAATGCACCCATCCCCCATGGATACACACAGAGCGTGCATGGGGGTAAGAATGAACGAACTATTTTAATTCAAACGGTTTTTAGCAAGTTGAATATTCGGTCTCTTCAATTACATGTTTATTTCCGAATAATGCATTTCACCACACAATATATTCATTTCGCGAGGGGATGCTCCGCTCTGCGGTGCCCTTGTTTTGTTTTGTTTCTTAAATGTTCTTTTTTTGATAAGTTAAAAAAATGAAATTTATCATTGATCAAAATGTATTTATTACCTAACAATTCCGTTTGAAGATCCTCTTAGAATCAACACTTAGCTATGCATTTCAGGTTCAATTTGTGCATTTTTGTATTTCTTGGTAATTAACTTTGTAAACTGCAGCTGAGAGTTAAATCAATTCATTACTTATAATGAAATATGTGACGTAGAGAATAGCATTTTAAAGCATGTTACAATAACTTACAAAACACACCAGATAACTTATACTAGTAATTGTAATTGTGACAAAGGGAGCAAGAGAAAAACGATAGTTGTCACTTGCGAGTCATTGTATTCCAGAAAAGCGCAGGAAATTAAGAAAAAACTTAATACAGGGATGCCATTGGCTAAAGCAATCGGAGCATTGCTCGGTTATTTCCTACTGCAAGTGAAGAAACAGTTTTTGAAAAAACTTCAAAATTGTTCCTATGTAAAACTGAACACCTTAATGTAACCCATCCTGCCCCTGAATATAATGATTTTGTTAAGTTTGAATCTATTCTTTATGAGGTTGATTTCACCAAGTTACAGATTGGTTTTGGAAAAAAACACAGATTTTTCTATTCGTAATCCTTTGTAAAAATTGGACACTCCATTGTGGCCTCGACCTACCTCAATATCATGATTTGCACAAATTTGAATCTACTCCTCCTGAGGAAGCTTCTACGCAACTTCTTTTGGCTAAATGGTCTTTAAGAAGACAATTCTCTCTCTCTCTCTCTCTCTCTCTCTCTCTCTCTCTCTCTCTCTCTCTCTCTCTCTCTCTCTCATGATCACTGCGCGTTGTTCCGTTCACACCGTAGGAATTAATGCTGCAGAAAGCGGTGGATGGGGGTATGTGCTTCGTAAAACAATCTTTAATGATTTTTGGATGATAAAGCATTTAATGCTAAATCAACATTTGCAACACCACTCAAATGATTCCATTGCTGTTCCTATTTATTGAAACACCAGTCCAACCCCCCCCCCCCCCCACCCCAAGCCTATCCAATAGCGATATGTTTCTTTTCTGCATTATATTGCAAAAACAGGTCCTTACACTAGCTAGCCCCCCTTACTTTTTTTCAATCTGACTATCGACGAAAGCACGGAGAAATTGTCAACATTTCCACTGAAGTCAAATCAAATTTGCATTAACATTACAGATGTACTAGAATGCATTATCACGTCATTAACTTTTGGTCCTGATAATAAGGGATCATACCTCTGCAATTTCAAACTAAGTTTTAGTCAAGAAAATTCGATTAGTCAACTGTTTTAGGCTTTGAGCGACAAATGATTACTTCGGCATCAAAGTAACATATATCTGAATGCGGAAAAAATCAAACATGCATTAAATGGTATCTGGAAACCGATCCACACAGACGGATGATAAAGGTAAGCAGATAGGATGTTTTCACATAAACTACATGAAGGATATAAAACTATACTTCTGTCTCTTGTCCTACCCAACATTTAAAACATTTGCAGTATAAGACTTGCATTGGAGGTAAATCGAAAGGTATGTGATATGTATGACATTAAATTAATATTGATTTTTTAAAAACAGTTATCGGTAGCAATAGCAGTGGAAGATTTGCAGGCCAAATGCAGGAACGAAAGAATTTTGAAAACGAGCATGTTTTTAGTATTACCACACTTACAAGTGTATCACTGTGGACAACTAACGTATGTATTAATATACATATGGTTGTTGTTTATGATTGTTATTGTAATAAAAAGAGAAGTCAATTTAAGTACTAAATTTTGTTTTAAAGAGTTGATATACATGATGCATTCATCAAAAATATAATTTGTTAGCTTCAAACATTATTGAAAACACTACTTCCCTTATATATAAACATGTTAAGCAGGTCGTTTTCTTTTTTTCACCTTTTTCTTTGTTTTCTTTAATAAGAAAGACAACTCTTAAACAGGATCATTTATATTAGATTTTTCTGTTGATTTTGAATTTCATTCAGTTTCTTGTTTTCATCCCATTAAAACCACGAATATTATTTATATTTTGAGATTTCTATGAAAATTCGAACAGCAGGTTGCCTTATACTATTTTTTTAAATTTAGGTTCATTTTTATGTGAATTCTAATAAAAACATACAAACTTTGCGAATGATTATTTTGTTTTTCATTTCAAAACTTTATTATAACATTTAACTTTAATAGGAATTTTAAAGCAGAAATGTTTGAACATTTGAAAAAGTGTTATATGAAACAAAACTGACATTTAAATTTTTTCTAGGACATAAAACACTGTGTTTTAAGCTCTTCTATTGTTATTTTTAGTAACAAATGCATTCAACAAAAATGCCCAACACTTATTTGGTGTAGAGATCCACCATAAATTCTGGGGAATGAAATAGCATGAATGACTCGTTCCGACATTTTATTCTATTATTTTCTGCAATTATCTGCTCTTTTATCCAGGATTAAACATTTTCTTCTACTGACATTCTGCGTGTGCAATAACCAGTGCAAGTTTTGGGTATGTAGATATTCATAAAGCTCTGAGGTACATTACTTTCAGAGATTGGATTGCCTATTGAGTTTCCTTTTATTTTTCCTTTGATTTCGAACACTCAAAGAATCTTCAAATAAGTTTGAAAACTTGTTTAACGTTTCATATTTAGGCAGATTCAACAAAATGCAAACTTTTACCTCTCTCTTATCTTACTTTGTCAATAAGGAATGTCAAAATGTCTCGCAATTCTTTGTCAGAAAATTCACTCAACGTTTTTTTCTGAGGAAAACCAAAGCATGATTTCTACATTGTGTATATTATGCCAATTTTGTCTTGCGTTTGCCTTGCAATTAAATGTCAATTACAATTGTGATGTCTTCATCAGCACGATTTTCGATAGCGATATTTCTTTTACAGTCCATGATTTCCCCAGTATCGCCAACCTTCAAGTCTTCAACTCCATCCATCAGAATATCCGTATCTTGAATCACTGTAGCATCATTCGGTTTTTTAGAAAAGAAGCCTCTTATACAACTTCTGCATCTAAAGTTTTCATTGGATTGCAGAATATTTCATTGTCATTGTCTTTGGTCCCTGGGGTTTTATTCTTTTTATCCCGAAAACTCTCCAGCCTTTAGATGATGTTTTTAATGGTCTAAGTAACTTGCTCTTAAAATGAACACTATTGACATTTTTTCCATTTATGTCTTGAAACTTCTTGTGTATAATTTTTTGGTCCCAACAACTTTTAACTGTTGTATGAGTTCATTTTTTTCAAATCGCAGATCATTTCCAACATATTCTTCTGCAATTTTAGGAGTGTTAGTGGATTTTCTTTGTAGAAAGTTGTAATTAGCTCTGCCCATTGCCCATTGAATGTTTCGAAAAGGAATAAGTCTTTCATCGTGGTAGGCTTGATAAAAGCAATCGACCACTCTCTGCATGACACCTACTGATTATGGAACGCCATAGCTGCGCATGCCTTATGTGGTTATATCATGTGAAGATGGCTTCTTTATGGTAAGATTGTGCTAATTAGTGAGTATGTGAAGATGGTATTTTATTATATGAAATGGTGCGTTTTATGAGTAGATTGTGCGTTTTTGAAGATGGTGCTTTATTATATGAAGATGGTGCTTTTTTTACGTATGTGATGGTGCTTTTTTATGCGAAGGTGCTTTTTTATGTGATTGTGCTTTTTTATGTGAGAGTGGTCACTCGGAACTCCTCCTATTTTTGAAAACTAAGTTTTGAAAGAAAAAAAATGATGTAGTTAAAATCTATTTAATACACCATTTCATTTCAAATTTTACACTATTAAATAAGCTGACTTATGTAAGTCATTGCCTTGATATGTTCTCATTTTTTACAAATGCAAGAATTTACTGCGATCGATGCTTCTCCGTGCCTTCTTCATCTTCCCGTGAAGAATATTAATATCATTGCATACTTTCATATTATAGTATTTCTGGTCATTTTTCTTTCATTTTCAACACGAACTGATATGTTTCATTTGAAATCGATTTCATCTCCTCTTCAATCTTTGAATGTATCCACTTTATACCTTTGTTTAAGGAAAAAACATCTTAAATGATTATTTATATATAACCTTCATTTAAATAGGGCATGTGGGTAAAATAGACTCACGGAATTTTATTTGTTTCTAGTTATACCAACAATAGTGTTTATTATTTTGCACTTGGTTTATCATTTTTGGGGTCTTTGAAATTTTTGTTAGTTATGCTCACGACAGAAAGAGCTAAAACAAAGTGTTGTGCTTTATTTGGGAGTCTTCTCCGAAAGGAAGGGTGTTTCCTGAAATGAAATCATCAACACGCCCTAATGCTTCAGTCAAAATAAGCTTTTTTCATGCAATATTAAACTGATTCATTACTATTGTAGAGATATTTTAATATTTCAACCAAGTTACAAAAAGAAGTCCTTCTGAAAATACACATAAAGCTCAGAGCTTGAAACCTAGAGGACTATAGTCTTATATGTATATCAGCCTATCATTTTCTGTCCCAATATTGTATTTTAGACTTGTTTATGCTGTTTAAATTTACCATATGTTCATATACTAAGAAACAATATTTAAAGTGCGAATAGCTATGAGAGTAAACAACATATAGGGAAGAAATAAAAACTAAAACAAATTGTTTATCTAATCGAGAGTGTCCTTAAAACATTTCTATAACATTAGTTAAATGCATATCTGTTTTTTTGCTAGTATATTTTATTGCTAGGATGTTATTCTTGTTTTTCTTAATGATGGGGTAGTGTATAGAGGGGAATACTTACAATGTGGTGTGGTGAACTACTTGGGGGGGGGGGGGGGGGGTGCACAGTCAACATTACGTAAAGGGATCGTCTTTTATGCGAAAATGTAAAGGTTTTTTAAAGGTCAGAGTTTGTGGAATAAAAAGTAATGATGTTGTATTAAGTTTGAAAAAATGGTATACACACTGTATACGGTCATGTAAATAAAAAGTAAATGGTGCCTCTTAAATGAAAGGAATATTAAAATTGGATTTCAACGCACCACCTTCCTTTCAGTCTGTTTAACAAAATCTATAAAAAAAAAAAAAAGACCAAATTCAAATCTCATTGGAATGGGTTTTTCCGTATTCGCAATCATTGAACAATATTTCACTTTTAAATTCAAATGATGATAAATGAGAGGCTTTTTCTGTCTTTGAATCATGCCATTAAAATTGTAAATTTATTTCCATTGATGGAGTGCATTCGACAGAATCAACAATATACTAATTTTGCATTATTTTCAATTATTATTAATTTTGATGAACTACGATTATGTGTTTTTAATAAACCTTCATTTTCATTTTAATAATTTTCAATAAAATTAGGTTGATTTGTCGTTGAAACAAATTCTACACTTTTTTAAATACACCAATCACTGAGAAAAATGAATAGACTCAGAATTACCTCTCTTAGCACCAATAATGAAAGCAGATTTTAGTTCAGAGAGTTCAAAAAGTGGTAGCCTAAATATGTTTTGTAGTTTATTTGGATGTATCCAAATGATAGGCGATTATGCTTTTCATCATTGGATTTTTGAAAAAGGGGCTGAAGTACAATTTTCTTTTCTACAGAATATTTATTAAATTTATCATTATACTAACAAAGAAAGCAAATACGTATTTAAAGATGCTAATAATGTAACTTTTGTTAATGTTAGGAGCAGGTGTGACACAATGCAAGCAGATTTTAAGGGGGGGGGGGGGGGCTTAGTTCATAGTTTTTTCTTCTTGAAAGTATGGTGTTAATTCTCTGATGAATCACAGCAACAACAAAACTCTTGTTTAAAGAGACTAACCACTGTAAAAAGTAAATAAAACTAATGTTTTGATTTTATGACCGATCCCGACGTATATTATGTCTATTATCAATGAGACTTTAAGATAAGGAGTACTGTGATGAGTTTGTTTCGTTTTTTACTTTCCAAATCATGTGTCATATTCAATGGATGCAAAATAATTGATAAAAAAGGAACTCAAGTACTGCATTTTCTCACACAGTTATTTAAAAAAATGTATTTTAATCTGACTGTGTTAGCCCTAACTCTCTTGTAAATAAATGTTAAGTGTCGAATTATTTTAATTTTTATTATATGAAATATCACCACCCACCCTTGTGCCTTTCTATATGCCTTTTCTTGATTAAAAAGAAGGAAACACCTCAGAGAATTTTGAATTTACACGTCATTTTTATTAAATTTTGATAATGCTATTTAAAGCTAATAAAATCATAACCATGCATTTCGTCAAATTTGCCAATAAAATTACGCGTAATAATTTTCTTGATTGTAAATACGTGCGTGCCGTCAAGTTTTACAAAACTCCTTACCAATCATTGCACATTATATAATATGTCGACGAAGAACAAAATTTTTTATCTTAAAATAAACAAAAACAAGATAAAATACAAGCTTCACACATCATTTCATGGTACATAAAACGATATATATGTATTTCTAGGGGTAGGCAACATATCGTTCTTTACTTACAACTAATATATATATATAGTACTATATTAAGTCACGGATAAAAAATTTCATACCTCAGATGTGCACAGCCATATGAGTCACTATAAAATTAATATTGGTTCACAAGAAAGATGATACTTTTTAATCAATGCAATTTTATTGAAAGCGTTATACCCATTACTAAGGGATTGTTTTACGAAATATGAAAAACTAGCAATGAAAATTCCTACTTGCCACTTCTTCTGAAGTTAGGAGCTCTTAATCTCGGATTTAACGAAATGTGTTAGTGAAAATGTTTGATGTTGGAAAAGTAATTACATTTTCAATTCATCACGCGTTTGCATTTAATATAATTGTACCATACATCATAGCTGTTTAAAACAACTTGAATACGAACACACTCGCTGCCCATCACTACCTGGGGTGTGTAACTCATCAGCAGGAAAAAAAACTATTATATTAAGGACACCTTCGCCCTTCAGCTCGTACAGCAAATTTTTATTTAAACATTCTTACGTTAGCCAATTTTTATCCTTTAGAAAAAAAGTTTACAATAACTCCCTAAAACCTTATTGACAAAGTAGCTATATATTGTTCAGCAGGAGAAAAACGTTCGGTAACTAGGCTGAGCAGCTTATCAGTGTAAAACCACGCCCCTGCACGTGGGTTTGATTGCCACCCGCAATGATAAGCACTCTGCTAATGGAATTACACTCCGGATACAGAGAAATGTGGGAGATCGGTGTTTATCTGAACGTTTTCTGTTATTTTCCATTATATTTGAAAGAAAAATAAAATCATTGTTTTTTCGGTCTTTTTCCGTGTGTTTATTTTTGGTTTTGATGTTGTAGGTAAAATGAATCAATATATGCCATTTGTTTTGTTAATTTGCAAGACATACTCCAGATATTATAAAGGAATCTGAAGACTGGCAAGTGTACCATTTCATAAATCCACGATTCCCCTACACATCTCATATTCACAGACTAAGACGCCACGAATCCACCATATAACAGAGTCATAGCTAGAGACCTATAAAAATATTAAATATAACCATGATACCAAGAGCATAGACTAAAACATTACTTTGTATTTTATCAAACACAGTCTTCAAGCTAAATAACCAATTTGAAATATATCTAATTAAATACAGGATAACTTAAAGAATATTTAGAGAAAATATGTTATAACGTGAAGAATGTAATTATCAAAACAATTTATTGAGAATGTGCTTAAGTTGTAAGATTGAAGGTACATCTGCTAAATCTAATTCAAAAATCAGGAAATGAGCATTAAAAAGTATATCAATACAGTAACTTTTAAGTTCGTGGAGTTGTCTCTCGGTACTCGTTTTAAAGCCGAAAAGAACCACATTTAATACTTACTCTGACTGCGTATATTCATATATTTTGAATTCTGATTGTAAAATCGAATTTTTAAAATAAGATCTTGGTTGTGTTGGACACATCTTTTAAGATATACTTTGTGCTTCATAGCGATGTTAACGTCTGATCAAACACATGCAAAAAGTCATTGACCCTGTATTTAAAGGGACTTGGACACAATTTGAGATCTAGAATAGTCAATATTGTCATTTTTAATGATTTGCCAAACTTTTAAAGTTAAAAAATACATTACAAACAAGATACAGAGTTCGAAATTCTTTGTTATGGAAACAAAGCTCCTGTCTTGTTATCATTCATATATATATAGTATTGATAAGACTCCCAATCAGATGTTACTTTTTTGTTGATAATATTATCTATGAACACACTGAAGCAGTTTATGTTGTTTCGCACGAGTCATTTTGTCAAAGAGATGGTAATTTCTGTAATTTGCAATATTCGTAAACATATAAAAGACTCGAGCTTTATTTACATAACTATGATTTCTTACCTCTCTATCTTGCTTGTATCTTGACTTCTAACATTCAAGTTTTTGTGAATCATTCAAAATGCACAAGATTTTAAAAAAAATAAAAATTTGATCTCAAATCATGTCTAGGTCCCTTTAAATTAAAAAAAGGCAAATCTCGAAGTGTTGGTTTCGTCTGACGACCGGTATTCGGTATATATGACGAAGAGAGATCTGGTATCTGATTTTGAACGTAATGTCATTAAAAAAAAGTAGGGGCTTTTTATTACAATATGTATTACAATGTTTTTCGTATGACTTTTTATTATTGAAATTTTATTGATTTAATAAAACAAACACCGAATATATTCATTCTTCTATCATCTGTCAAATAATTGTTATAACAAATGTATTTGCTTTTTTATTTGTGGGAAAAAAAGATAACATTCGATTATTCCTTAAGAATAAATCCGTCCATTTCAAATACATATAACTGTATAGAATATTTTATTCATGGATAAATCAAACACAATGTAATGTGTAAATGACAGGGTTTCTTTTGACGTCTGGTTTCTTTTAAACCATTAGTAGGTAATAAAACTTTAATTCCGTAGTATTTTCTTTCACATAATATGTAAATTCTAAATGTCAATAATAATTCATTTTCAAGGTAAAGAAAGGTGAATTCAAGGCTTGGAGAGTTTGTGAACTACGATTAACTCAGTATTTGTCTACATACATCAAAGGTACTACCTGTTGTATGGTGGCCATTGAAAAGCCGATAATAGTCTGTCCTTCCTTCCATATCTTCTAATGAACAGAACAATGTCCGTTCTTAGCTTTAGAGTGCAGATAACGAAACATTTAAGTTATTTATTAATAGTAATTCTGTCAGTGCTTTAAGTCAAAGTGATGCAGCATTCAATCTGTAAAAAGTTTAATCGCGTTTAACCTAGGATACAAAAGTGCAATTAGACTATCAAATACGATATCATGTACCTGGAGTAAATATTTGGTTGTTTCTTTTTCTCTTTTATTAAATTCAGAATTTTACATTGTTTTTGCAAAAGTCTCATTTATAATAGTATTTGAAATTGATTTATATGTTTAAATATTTAACCAGTTTTTCCACATTTTCTAAATTTTGTGAACTCTGTGTCCGATTCAAATTAAATACTTAATTATATTTCAAAACATATTTAACACACAAAAAATGCATGTACATGCATTACTGTGGAATCGTTAAAATTCGTTGTGGCTTATTTTTCGTAAGATTCGTGGGTAGCCCTCTCCCAGGAATTTACATCCTCGACGAAAACAAATTTCGATAAAGTGAGTTTTCTTACTGAAACTGAAAACTGAAGCATTCACAAAATTACACCCCACGAATAACGAAAAACCTACAATCCACAAACACTGGCCCCCACGAATTCTAGTGATTCCACAGTATGGGTTTTCTACATTCAATAAAATCACAGGGGTTGTTAATTTAGAAATTGGAGGGCCAACTTAGAATATTTATTGTCCAAGTAACAGTAATCATGGACGTACAACATCAATTATTTCAATGTTCGATGATGTTTATCGTGAAAAACAATTGCTGAACATAAGACCCAAAGTTCAAACCAGTAATGAACATTAGTTCATTTTGTTCTTTACAAAATTACGTGCATGTTTTTATTTAACATCAAATCTATTGTACGTCTTATCAATTCGTGCGCATATGATAGAAAGAAAAGCAAATTACTAAAGAAAGATAAGATTTTGTTCATCTGAGAGACTTCTAAAAGGTGTTAATGACTCGAAATCCTCGTCATTGCCAATTATTGGAAGTAAATTGAAGCTCTTATCATTTGAACGTTACCTTAATTTGACTGAAATATTCTCCAAAGGAACATTAAACGACAATCAAAAGCAATTATAATGTCTGCATATATACCAGCATTCACTTAAATGCAAAAGTACTAGAGCAAGCATTAACTCCTTTAAATAATATATGTTAATGAACATTAGAGTTGAGAATGTCCACGACAGGCTGCTCTGCTCTTATGTCACATTACTATCAAACTTGTTACAAAGATCAAATCAGAGCAAGGTTGAAACTGAATCGATTCGTTATCTATCTAGATCTTACATACATATATATACTACATTTAAAGCTTTTAAATTTTAATACTCTCTTGAAGTAGCCAAAGTACAAGTATCATTGTTGTCACAAACCAATCGTACCGTCCTACATTTCGGGGGTGTTGTCGGAGAACACACAGGGTATTTACTCATAATCTACTGAAGCTTTGATGGGCTTCTTTTTATTGATCCGGTATAAGAACAATTTGTACACATCGTAAGACAAAGTGAAAAAACATAATTCCTGTCAAAAAAGGTTCGTGTGCCTTAATGGTTGCGATAAGTGTAAATATTGACATACCTCTTCTGTCTACTACCATTGCTTATTAATGGAACTCCTAATGTCATAACCCGAGGTTTGGGAGTCCGCCCAGAGAATATTCCTCATCATCGGAATGAAAATGGCCGAGATGTAGAGATAAAAATTCACACGCATTAAGTAGAGAAATGTCGCAGGTTTTTCTTGTCATTTTTGTTGCTTTGTTGACGGATTTGCCAATTTCAAGTAAGTTGCAAGCTTTGATATTAATATATAATCGTTATGCACAATAATTGTTTATAACTTATCCTAAAAAAGATTGTAAGAAATGATAACATTTTTTGGATGATATTCCTTACTTATTATATTCTGTAATTACATTCATTTGTTCTTGATTGAATGAAAAGAAAATCGATTTGAACTTCAATTAAGAATGATTGTGCATTTATCAGATGGAATAAGTTGCTATGTATGCGAGAAAACAACATCGGAACAGACTTGTATATCGGGTGAAAGACTTGTGCACGACAGATTGAAAGGGGGGCGCTTTGTTCGCAACTGTACATCAGACAATCACTGTCTGATCGAAGCTATCATCAATGCCGGAGGTAACCGAATTATGAATATTAAATACTCATGTGACATTTTTACTGTTTATAATTGTTGAAAACATCAGTATAATATCTTTGCTAAAAAAAAATAAATAAAATTATAACTACTAAGGTATCCGATCCATATTAGGACCTAATCTTTTTAAATCTTGAATATCAATCATGTATTGAATAGTCTGATATAAATTCAAAGCATTGAAAAGTAGAATTGTTTTATAAATGATTTTTAAAGATTAAATGCAAAGGGGGGGGGGGCAACTCTTCAAGAACAGGAAAAAGTCATTTTTAGGACACATTCCGCTATTTCATATTCAATTTGTTACTTCAACATGAAAATTATTTCCAAGTATACTAAGTATTAATCCCACACATAATATCATATTATCCGTTTGCCTCCAAATTCATTGAATCTGGGGCTATTATGGATAGTAAATGTTATTTCCATGATATTTTCCCTTGCCTCGCTGCTCTGTTGATTTTTTTTAGCACCATGATCATGTTTGTAAAGGTTGGAGTGGCATTGGAAGATATTACCCAATCAGTTTACGGCTAGGCGACAGTGTCTAGAGTTATTCTAATAAGCAGGCACGCAATCTTAATTGAATACATATTTTGGCTTTAATCTCTGTTGCCAGCATATTTTTTTCAAATATATTTTACATTCATTGCGAGTTCAATTTTTTTGCTGCAAAACATTTTCATAAATTCTCTCGTGATAAATGTCGCCAGATATGGGTATGATATCATTAATGAATTCTTCTAACATTTTGTAGCACACATATTAAGACGGCGGTGTCAAGCATCAAACTGAAGATGAACTTAAAATATGAAATGAAATGAAACATTTACAGCCGATATTTTGACAAAATTATATTTGTTTCCTCATTTTTTAATGAAATAAAACGTCAAACATGTTTAAAGGTGCAAAATGACTGGCTTCTTATATGATGTCAGTCATGTGAATTTGGATCGCTTCACTTTCTTTGTTATGTAGTAATACATATTCAACCAATTCAAAATGATTCAAAGTTGTTCGATATCCCTTCAGTATACATTGAATACCATAACAACGTAAAACAATATCTTCTAGCATGACTCTATGTCCTAGTGCTGATGATATACATGTTTGTGTGTTTTCCAGGTGTCTATGTTAGCTACATGAGAAGTTGTACGGACGGGTTTTTTACCGGCCAAAAAGTCGAAATGCTAGCAAAAAGGGTGAAACCAAACAATTTGACAGAATGCGCCTATGATCTTCTATCTGGGTTTGTGTTCTGTGTAACTCTTTGTCACACAGATTACTGCAATGGACCACGGCCATACGAGATTTCTACAGCGATGAAGACCGAGTTATTTATTTCTTTTTACAGTGTTGTTGCATTAATTGTGTACAAGATTTCAAGAAGATGAAAAACATATTGACTTGACAAACACATCGAATGAAAAATACATAAATTTTATCGAGTCTGGACAAACACATCGAATGCTGAATACATATATTTTATTATTTTTGCTGCATTTGCTGTTGACCACTGTTTAACGACAGTCTGTGGTTTGTTGCAAACAATTTATGACGAAAATCCTTAAAATATGCTGTAATCGTTGTAAAAACAATAAAGTGATTAAATGAATATTTCCCATAAACTTTGAAATTTTCCTTTAAAATTCTTAGTGTTAAACTTTTCGATTGTAAAGAAAATGTTAGAATTGACCCCCCCCCCCCCGTATTATTTTTATTTAAAACGAAATCATTCATCCCATTAAAAACCAGTGGATTGATCGGGTGTGATTCCATTATAAAATGGCGAAGGCGACATTACGATTAGTTATTCAGCGTGTATCAAAATTAGATATCAGTATCTCGAAATATTGGGTTTCATATAAAGCACTAAAGCTCGATTGACTGACAGATGGACAGCGCTAAAAACGACCAGCTTTCGTTATGAGATATGAAATAAACAATTTTACTGTCTTCTGATTTCATTGTTTTATCGATAAGTTCATAAAATTTAATGCTGAAATAGTTATGAAATTTAATGCTGAAGTTTTTTTTATTCATAAACCTCTAACATATAAGTATCTATAATTCACGTATATATTTCGACTATGCAACTATATATAGTTTTAAAGCTGAATTTTTTTAAATTCCTAAACATGTAACATATAAGCATCTATAATTTACGTATATATTTCGACGCTGCAAATATATATATATATATATATATATATATATATATATATATATATATATATATATATATATATATATATATGTGTGTGTGTTGTGGATGATAAGGAGTTTTAATGTTCCAGTGACTGCAGAAATGTTTTTTTTTAAACTTTGATCCTAGTTTTTTTTTCTTGTACACAAATAAATTAGAGAAACTAAGAAATAATATTGTAGTAATGACATTTGCTTCCAGAGAGTACTGTGTACATCTATACTGTACATATAAATCAAGACATTTTGCCAATAAAGTGAAAAATGCCTGCATCAGAGTACCCTGTCATACTGGAGCTGCGTCCACATGGCCATCTCGTTGCGTCCTTAAATAATATAAAACGCCAAGGTAAACGCAGTAGAGTCTCCCACAGCGCCGTAACAACGGCAACGACATCTTCATTTGTCGGAGTGGGATCGCCTAGAACATTATAGAACGCCATGCGACGGCGCGCACTTTGTACATGCTCAAAGTACAAGCCGTGGATCTGCGTTCTGATAAACGCGCAGTAAAAACGGAGTGAGATCGCCGTGACAGCGCCGTAAGGTCTCTAACAAGGTTATCTTTTTAAAAAGCTAAGAAAGTCAGCCAGTGGAATATTAATTTTCAGGTCAAAAGTGAATACACTATTTGTTGAATGACATAAATTATATACAATGTATAGTTTCCAGAACAATCATAGCGGGCGGGTGCACAATTAGTCTGCATACTTATTTTATAACTGTATGTGAGGAGACAAGTGTGTATCGGTATATCCTTTTTAAAGTAATCTACAGCAACTGTGCATGTTGTATTTTTAAATTGTAACTTTGCAAAGACTGCTCTCTGAAATATAGGTCCCTCGTCGAAAACCACCGTCATATCCTCTCCAAAATAAACGTATGCGGACCCCAAACCGTGGCTCCAGACGATACCCGTGGAATGTCTTCCATTACAGAAGCGTGACTGGTGATGCGCAGTTTGACCTAAAAACTTATCAGTTTCATAACTTATTCGAATTTCTCGAACACGGACTGTCTAATTCCTTCCCAGAATTCCAATTTACGCAAGTGCATTTGCAGTTTCACCCTAACTCAATTAGTCAGCCCGCGGGCTGACTAACAACGCCACGAGAGCTCCATTGGGGCGCTCCAGGAACGCAGCTAATCGCAGTGTAGACGCAGTGATAAGTCGATTGCGCTCGCACAGAGCCCTTGTCACTGCGTCCATGTCGCGCTCTCACTGCGCATCCACAGCGTTTTAACGAGATGTTTTTCATTTGGCTGCGTTCATACAGCGAACCAAAAAGAGCTGTCGCTGCGTTCAACGCGCTCTGTTGACGTTTCTTCAGCGTTCATTATCGTTTATACCGCGCTTTCACAGCGTTTCTAGTGCGTTGTCAGCCAGACCACGAAAACTCGAACAACGGCTGTTGTACAGTATCAAACGATATAGTATTCTCAAACTTGATGTGGATGACTATGTAAAAAGTAGCATTTGCGAGTATTCCAGGACCTATTAAAGGAGATTTATGGAACAGATCCCATTGAATTTTGATGTTTCCACATGTTCTCTAACAACTAATAACGGTTCTTCTTTGTAGACCAGTCTACTAAAATTTTTGTCTTTTACAAGTCATTAAAAATTTAGTTAAAATTAAAACTTAGTTAAAATTCAATTACAACGTACCTTATCTATACCTAAAAATTAAATCTTTTTGCAAATAAACTAAAAAATGCATGCACCAGAGTAACTGCATATACCTTTGGTATTTCAACACGTGTAAGATGATGTTCGTAAGCTATAACTGAATTATACCTGATAAGTAGTTTCTTTTATTTTATTTAAAAATCTACTTTCATTTTTAGCCGGGCTCTGCTGAAAGCAGGGTCCTGGCTGTAGGCAGGCAAATCGCCAATGTTACTATAAATAGCTCAACTTCAAAAGTAAACAAAAAACCAAACAGCGTCAAAGTAAAAACTTCCGCTATACCAAATAGTTACACAAAGGGCCACGTTTTGAGGACAGTTTGTTTCCTTTTTTTTAATTTCGAGAGAATTGTCTATGTTTTTTAGTTTTCTTATTAATAACTTGTTTTAAAAACAAGACTATGCATTTTGGACACATACAATGCGCATGAATTTCCATGAACTATTTTGCTGCGCGTTGAAGAAATGGGGATTGAATGTATAATGCATGTTGCAAAATTCAAGGCAGCAACTGTTGAACTTTTTTCTACTAGACAGACATATTTTTGTTTATAGCCGCTAACAAAATTTGGTCGCTCTCTGACGCTTCGCCGACATTAAAAGCACGAGAGAGAGAGAGAGAGAGAGAGAGAGAGAGAGAGAGAGAGAGAGAGATTTCAGTCTTTACCACACAATATGCATAAAGACACACCAAAAGAGCCCGGCTTTCAGTACTTTGATTGATAAACCAGCCCGAACCCGAAATAGCAAAAATGTTGTGGACATGCTTCACCCCTGCGAATGTTATTGTCATTGAAATTTTAGACCACGTGGTTTTATTTGACCCTTTCTGTTTCGCAGTAAAAATCGTGCCTCGTGTTTAATGTCTATTTGAGAGAATCTAGGTACTTGTAGTCAAATATAAATTCTAGAGATTTATTGATTTTAAACTTTATCTTCATTAATTGGTGGATAAAATGTGTTCTAGAAATAAACAAGACAATACAAAAAATAGTTTTTTTTCTGCTGTTGCGATTAACATGCGAAGTAGAGATCCCCTCTAAGAATTAATTTTCGATTTGCGCCTGACCTTGTAATAATATCAATAGTGAAACAGACTGTACTATTTTATGCAGAATGTTCCTTGAAAATGACTCGATACACTAAGTTTTTATGCAAAACATTCACCCATTAATTTTTTAAAAACATAGTATTGCACACCACAAGCATCCAACATGGCTAAGATTTTATTAAGCAACCCAATGTTTATATTATCAACCACTCTACACGTGGTTGAACACGAACGTTAACTCTGTTCTGAATATCATCGTTTAATTAAAAAACCCGCTAGATGGTGAAATAAGACATACATCTTAAAAGATGTTGATGTTTCAACATAAATCAAAGTAAAATATGAAAATCGACCAGTACTTACGTATTTTGAGAATATTATCCGAACACTTATACTTCCGCTCGAAATTTCACTCGTAACCTTTCATTCGAGCACCTCTGGATTTATTACATACTTAGCAACGATAAAGAAAACATTAGCGGATCCAAGTCAGTCGGAGTTAGCATCAAAATGTATCCTTGCAATGAAATAATATTGAGTGAACGTAAACAGTGAATATATTTATTGGTGATTACTTAGCATATACATAGAAGTTAAGTTTTGACAAATGTTAACTATATAAAAAAAGCATTTCGTGTCTTAATTGCGCGTTTTATTTTTGATGGGTAGATGCTTGCGAAGCACGACCTCTGGTGAGAACATCGGACAGAACTTTCCAGAACGGGGTAACCAAGAACGCGGGTTGACTAATTAACGTCATGGAGAAAAATGTAGGAGAGTTCATCGTGCATCGAAGGTACCCTGGATCGGCAATCTATGGTTAAATAAAAAATATTTATAAATAAAATGGATTAATTTGGGGTGATTTTCTTTTTGATTCAAAGAACTTCCCAAAGCGGGGTGCCCAGGAACGCGGATAGACTTCATGTCGGAAAATGTACGGCGAATAAACTAAATAACGCTACATAAGCGGGTTTTTTTTTTTTTTTTTTAAATTTCATTGATTATTTTTATTCCACGACAGATTGGTAGTTAACATTATAATTCAATCTGTAAACAATGAACAGATTGTGTTCTACAGTGTACGTAAATAATAAATGAAAAGGGGAAGTGGAATAGCCGGGGGAGGGGGGGGGGTTCCCAATTATTTTTTTTTAAATAGTCTTTTTCATCTGGAATTCATGTATAGTTGGTTTTTTATTTCAATTTTAAAGAATATGTTAAGAAAACAATCAAGAAAAAATTTAGACACAGATTATGCAAAAATAGACCCCCCCTCCCCCCCCCCCCCCCCCCCAAAAAAAAGAGAGAAGAAAACATATGATTCAACATATTAAGCATTGTATCATATTCATGTGTAAAGTGTAAATTCCCGTGCTTGCGCGTGATATCATCTAGTTTCATCAAAACAAAAACAATTTATAATGGGAAAGAACTACAAAAACATCAGTAAATAAAATGGAATAATTTGATGCAATTTAAGTTTTGATTTACAGAACTTTCCAGAAAGAGCCCCCCCCCCCCCGGGGGGGGGGGGGGGTTTCCAAGTCATTTATCTGCAATTCTTTTTTGGGACAGTGTTAGATTAAAGTATTTGACCTATTGAAAAAAATAAGAGATAAGGCGCACTAAATACCCATTCCCTGGTTTAAAATAACACAAAGTAGTTTAATTGTTAGTTTTACAAGTCAGTTGCAATAAAAAGAATCAAGGCCATGTGCATCATCCATATCAGTTTAATTTTTACACTCTGCCCGCTCTTCTAAAAATACAGCAATTCAGGATTTTTTATTTCAATTTTTAAGAATATTTTAAGAAAGCAATTTAGGCATTGCATCGTATAAATGTGTAAATTGTTAATTCCCGCGCTTGCGCGGGGTATCATCTAGTGTTATATCGATTGTAACTCGTACATAATTATGTAATAAACGTTTTGTTCTCCTACATAAAAGTACAATAATCCTGGACATAACAGAGGTAGCCAAGCACAACTTTACCTGTGAAAAACGAGAGATGGTCCTTTTGTACTTTGACTCTTTGCCGACAATATGTACTGTTAATTATACACTGTACCTTTATGTGTATTATTACATAAATGTCTGTAATAAATTCTTAATGAATAGTTAAGTGTGTATCGTAAACTGACCCATTATGAAATACATCAATGCTGGTTCACACGGACACCAAGGTACAGGTAGTTCAAAACATACACTTGTCAACAAGCCTTTATTGAATGGACATGCCTTAAATTAACTAAAACACTAATGCAATGTTTTTATAAGGGTATCAGTGCTTAACACCGATAATAATGGTCATTTCAGGCGAAAACGGATTTTATATAATCAAACATTCTACGTACATTGGATTCTTGCATATCCATCATAACAAAGGTACATGTTAGAAATTAAGTTCGATATATAAATACTATGGTTAATTGTACGTTTAACCTCGCGTTTAGTATAATTATTTAATTACGGTAATATTGCACAGAACAAACTGTACTTTAACTACATTTTTATTATTGTATTTGAGGATTTAGATGAAACATTTTAACCGATTTCACTTTTCTCTATCGTATTACCGTGGGTTTTTTTCATGGAAGATAAAAGATAAAACAATATTTTTTTGAAAACAGTTACACTCGGAAGTGGAATATTAAGGATTACTATGGTAACAGGTTGTAAACAAAACAATATTCACAAGTAAAAAGGGTTGAAAGGATGTCAACCGCTTCACATATACGCGTACCGTCATCGTAAAACCAACAGAAATCTTTCCTTCAAGTTTCCGTTCTCAAACTAAGAAAATTGTCGGTGAACTGCATGCGCTTTGTTAGATTAGTTCCTTGCATGTGGATTTCCTGAATTTATCAATAGGTGCCCCCAATTTTGTTTGCCCCATTTTGAAAACGAAGTGTTTTCAACCCCCAAAAAAGAGAGTAAAATGTTGATTTATATCAAAATTGCAAACAAAAAAACGACATCTGTCATCACCCAAGCTGTTAACCGCGCTAATTCATGCACCGATGCAATGGTTAATTCTTTATTCATTTACCTTTTAAAATTGACTTTTGTTTTCACTACAATCGAAATAAATTTTATAATAGTCATACAATCCGGATTGTTTAATCAAGTTTTGAAAATTATTTTGGAAATATCAACCGAAAACGATCCATAAAACATAAGAAACTTATCAATAAAATTAAAATAATAATAAAACCCAAATAGACTTTTAATAAATAAAACCTTTAGGTTAGATCCTGGTGATCGGTGAATTTACGTATTCGATATTTTGCCTTAATATATGAAAAATTAAATAGTTTGATAAACCATACCAGAAGATTGATAACAAATCGATTTTATTCAAAATAAAAATTCATACATTGACACGTTATTAAATAAGTATGTACGATACTTAGTCTATACAATGAAATGATTGCAATATAGATGCATTTAATTTATGTCACATTCTCTGTCAAAATATACAATTATACTTAATCTATAGTAAACACATTCATTCTAGAAAAAAAAAAGAGTTAAAACTTGAGAAACAAAAAATAACAACCCAGACATGTATTAGCGTGACTCAAGATTGTTCCCCGTTTAATCAGAAGAACAAAATATTCTCACATACGGGGAAAAGATCTAAAACACATAACAGATGATTGCGGATCGAGAAAAAAAAAATTAAAATCTTTTCAATCAAGTCTTGACAAAATTAATTACACCAGGGGCCTGTGACAAAAATTTGGGTTACGGGAAATTGAAATATCAGAGCACATTTGATCTTAATTAAAGAAGCAACTTTTGACAAAATGTATTAAAAAGAACAAAGATCGGATTTTTTTGGTCTGGGCTGTGGAAGGCTCTTATAGATTTTAATTAACTGCGTTCCTCTTTGAAACAAAATATTAAGTTTCTAGAACTGATTCTACAAAATAATAATAATTTAACATTTTAGAGAAAAACATCTCCCATCGAGAGTGGTAATTATAAGTAAAGCAAATAATTTATCAGCAATTATTCCTTTAGCAATTCATTAATGTAGAAAAATCTTACACTTATTTTGAACATATAATGAAACTCATTCACTTTAAAAACTATATACATTTACTCACGTGTCATGCAAATATGCATGACAAACACAACATGTCATGATATTTGAGCATTTTGAAAATTCTATTAACACAACAAAAGCTTTATGTACAATGAACAAAAATATAATTGTACATTGTTTCCCTTCGCCATGCCAGTGTGACAATATATGGACTCACCGTTTTGTTTCATACAAGTCATCGCTTATTAACTCTATACGTCCGAATCGTTAGTAGCAACAGTAGCTTGGGCCGTGGTATAAGTGTTCTTTGTTCGTCGATACTCCTGATGGAGAACGTTTTTCAGGAACAATTTTAAGAATGTGTCTCTGAACTGCTTGCTCATCGTGCAGTATAAAACAAAATTTATTCCATTGTTTATCAGTGTGATGATATCCAGCAGGTCTCCCAAAGGCATATAAATATACTCGAAAAAGCTTCCGTCCAGACCCCCCATTACACTTAGAACCCCCTGGGGAGTTTCAGTTAGTAAGAACAATATAACCACTGCTAAAAGCATCTTAGTCGTTCGGTTGCTTCGACTCTTTTTCTGCTTTCGAGACGACACAGTCGTGCTACTTGTGCTGGTCGCGCCGTTTTCTTCCGACATCGGGACGTTATTCAGCAACCTCTTTCTGCGCCTCTCGGCGCGTCTCATTGTGTTGACTAAAAGGATGCTGAAGATGGTCAGTAAGAAACTAGGTAGGAGTTTGATAAGAATTGCTTGTATCCAGAAATTCACACTGTATAAAACTTTCTCATAGTCGTGGGTTCTTTTCATATTAATGTGGAAAGTTGTTCCATTTGGTATCAAACCATCAGGGTCGGTAAACGACGAGGAACTTATCGAAAGGTTAACAGAGTATGGAACACACACTAAAGTCACCACGATGACCACTGCAATTACGGCTATCTTGGCCTTGTGCATGTTACAGTAATGGGCCCCAAGACGTGGATGCCGGATGAAAATATATCGAAACAAAGCCAAAGTTACCGTTAGCCAAATTGAAATAGAATGAACGACAACACTAAACAATGCATACCCCATCTGGAAGTGAGCCACCTGGTATGAGTCTCTTATGGGTGTAATTCTAGTCCCGTGAATAACGTACAACAGTAAAGCATAAGGGATATAGGCCGCCATTGTTAAACCATCGGAAATGGCAAGACCCGTCAAAATTACATTAGTAGAAGTTTGCATATTTTTCCTGGTCAACACCACGATATTTAGAATATTTGCTACCACTCCAAAGACACAAATAATTGGTGCCAAATAACCGTGAATTGGTTGGTACGATTTTTGAAACGCTTGCAGTTCCGGCACTGCGTTAATTCCTGTTACTACTCCCATCGCTGATTTTGAAGTGTCGTTATGACTGGACATTGGGACAGTGAAGTTATATGTCATATCGGAAAACGATGAGTTCAGATAAGAATAGTTCATCATGATGATGCGCAAAATCGAATTGTTTGTAGTGAACGAGCAGAAAAAGGCGAAACGTTAATTAAGTTATTCTTCGAATGACATTGCACAACAACTGAAGAGAATCACGCAAATTACAAGTGTCAGTAGGAACAGGCGAACGTCAGGGAAAATCGGGCGTGAAAAGTGTCCGTGTCTAGGGTGAAATTGTCAATCAAGGTGTCCGGCGGATCGTTAAGGAGTTCTGAAAATGAAATAATAAACTTAAGGATAAATGACTTTCCATACAGAAATGACAGAAAATATCATAATATACCGGTTTAATATATACCTCTTGATCGTAAATGAAACAACAAATTGTCAGAGCCAGTGTCAATTGTATTACTGAATAAAACGACCTACGTATGGAATAGTTTGTTCCAGTATTACCAACTGTCAGTTCACTCTCACTTTTCCATCACAAAACTATATGGAAAACTGTTAAACAAAATCGTGCGACAGAAGATTATAGGAACTACAGAGTATTGCTAATGCTTCAAGGGGCGTCTTCTGAGATGCAGAATAGCGTGAGAGAAATGTGTCAAATCTTTAATAAATGAGACATGAACACGGGAAACGCTAAATCACAAAATGCAAATTCCTTGTCGATTTATTCAGTGTTTAAATCCATTTTAAGTTCAATGTTAAAAGCGAAGACGTCAACATAGGCAATGGACATCATAAGCAAATATAACTTGATAAATATTTTGAGAATAGGTCTTTCAGCTTGTGACTCTTGAGGGATTGCGACAAGCTGAAGGAGTCGGATATAAAAAAAATTCAGAGCATCATGCTATAACAAAGAACGTTACTATCTATGATAACCTACACACTTCCACACATTTCCTTCTTTTCATGTTTTTTTTTAATGCTTCAAAATGTTTTTTTATTATTTTGTTGAGTTATCTCTCATAAATATTTACTCTTTGCAGCTATACAAAATATCCTGTGTGTCTTATATTAGGTATGCAATTTTCGAGATCTAAAATGTAACTTTTGTCTTTATTAAGAGATATTTTTTTCTCCTTGCATTGAAGTTTATATTATACTTCTGCAATGATGCATTTTTTTGTCTATTGTTATGCCACACTAATAACAACACATCTTATAAACATAATTATCTTAATACTAGTAGTTATTGCTGACGGTGTATTTTTTACATGTGCATATCAGACAAATATATGAAAGAGGCTAGGTGGTCAAAAAGTTATCCATCAGGTCTTACCTAAACTTTTATATATATTTTTGGCAATAATCTAATATTTCATAATCTATTATTTAGTATTAGTAAATGAAAAACATTTGCTTTAAAAAGTTAAACAGTTTTTTAATATATTATTATACAGAGCTCTTTGTGAAACGAAGGGTAATATAGTCTGCAATGGCCACGAACATCATCCCTCTTCACAGCTAATTTACCGGACATTTAAAGATGTGATATCAAATTCTGATAGTTTGATTATCATACATGTACAATTTCGGCTGTTTAAAGTAGAAGCTTAATAAGCATTGTAAGTAAATTGAGATTTATTTCCATTTGTGTAGAGACCCATGAGAATCCCTTTAAAATATCGCTCAGATATATATAAAGTAACTCGATCTATCAGAAAATATTTTGTTTGGCTAGAATTCAAAACTCTAGCTTTCTGCACTTTACAATAACTTCGTAACGCCGAAAAAGAAGCTAAAATCCATAATATTAGAAGATTAAATCATCACTCTTCAATTGTTCCAAAATTTGGGTGTTACTTTGCTTGTTTTTTGAGAATTAATTTTTACCGTTTTTTAAATGGAAGGGCTTCATTATTGGCTGTACACTCATGGTTTGGTATGACGTCTAAACGTTTCATTAATTATACATCCAACATTTCAAAAAATTGAAATTGTTTGAAATGTCAGAGATTATTTAAATTACAAATTCGGTCGTGCTTACTCATTTATTTTGAATACTGAGTGGAGTGATAAATAATTTTTGCTTAGTATAACATAAAAACCACATATCTTTTCTTTCAATCTCGATCAAAACAAAAAACGCTCTACATATTTTTCCCATCTCAAATAATAAAGTCACCAACATTCCTGATAAAACGACTTAATGGCACACAACACATGGAGCTATTGTCAAAAGGATTTTAACAACGGTAGAACTAATTCTCTGATCCACTTTATCTTCATTTTTTGCTATGTCTTGCAAAAATCAATGTAGTGGGGCTGAAGAAAACAGACCTAGGAAGGCTTGATGTCTCTTAAGCTCTCCTTAGGTACCTATTTCAACGAGAATATCCGCTAATCTTAACTACTCTACGCAGACGCAAGTGACGTTGGTAATACAGTTTTGATGTTAAATAACAGTCAAAGCAACCTATCGAACGAAAAAGTGTCTTACTAGAGATCGAAAAGCGTTATATGGATATGAATTGTAATCACAACACCTCGCAGACGACAACATATTGAAATCGTATGTTCCTGTACAAGCGGAATCCTCGCTTCCTGCGTCGATAGCTTGACACTTCTTTACATCTTTCCAGTCATTTATCATAGTTTTCTCGTCGTAGACGATAATGGGACATAATTGTGCACTCTTTGTGGTGTAAGGCACAAAATGTTCCAGATAAGTATCCTTTTTAAGAGATTCTAATCAACGGGTTCATTTAAAAGAATCTTGTCAGACAGAAAATTAAATGTTTGAACAAGTTTATTGAAAGATATCGTCGCATCAGTACTTCTAAATCTGTCATTATAAACGGTCTTCCGAATAGTTCCTTCTAATAACGACCGACTTACTACAAGAACCTTTCTGGGTTATAATTAGAAATGATGTGATTGCTATTAGGTTATTCCATTGTATTTAAGAGATGTAGATGTATGAAGTAAACAATTCATTGTTTTCCTAATTTTATATCCAGTATTCATCTTCTATATGTTTTCATCTCGGACCCTCTAGACTACTCCAGTAGTACACCAAGTACCGTGTTAATCTTTCCGTCATGTGAACGTTTCTGCATTGCTCTATTGATAGCCAATTTGCTATTGATATGGTTTAAATATTATGATACTACAGAGATTTTACATGCGGAAAGCAAGAACAAATCTATTCACTCAAAGCTATTCACTCACGAAAAGTAATCCGAGAAAATTTATTGTGCTCATCAGTACTAGTTTACAAGAGGTAAACAAACAATTTGTAGACTTATCTTTGCTATTATAATTTATTATACTTTCATGTTAAATACTGTGATCTGATTGGTTAAAACGCAGTTGATAACCCGTTCTATTACCCTCAGCGTTAGCAACACACTTGGCAACGGGTAACACAACGAATTGTTACATGCGCGTACGGTTCGCCACAGAATTCGTCATTCCAATATAAAAGCAGTAAAGTTTTCTCTGAAATTAAGCCATTCAGTATAATAAAAGAAATAGTGCCTGTTTGGGAGGGTAAGAGTTGAAATTAACACCCCTTGAAAACCACTGTCAACCTCCGCTTCGCGTCGGTTGACAATGGTTTTCTCGCAGTGTCGATTTGGCTATGTTAAATACATACAGTTTCATTAAGATTAGTTTTTTTTTGTTTTTAGCAATTTTCGAACAAAATTCAACAGTTTTAAGTTAATGTTTGGTTTTCGTTTGAATATAGTTCTTTCCAGAAGAAACTGACACTAAACAAGGCCAAAACGGTTTTTTTTAACTAATAAAGGCTTGTTTGTGGTTTGTTTCTCGCTTGTAACTTGACGAAAGACTTATTTTGAATGACTTAAATAATTTAAAAACAGCTCAGCCCGGTTTATTAAGCTTGGCAAGGTTCGGTAACTCTTTTAAATAACCTGGAATTATTACTGCACATACCAGTTGCTTCAATTAAAGCAATACCATTTCCTTAGCTCATGGTATAGTAGTTAACGCATGTGTTCGAAATGGGATTATCCTTTTGTTTCGTCACTGAGATTGGCTCGATGGTCGTAGCTATTTAATACGATATAATACCAATCTCTTTTAAAAGAAGGGCCTTGTGTAAATATATAGGAAATACATAAATTGAAAGCTAAAAATCAGAATTTTTTTAGTGGATGAAAAATTTAATTTTTTATTTATGACTATTTAATTTTAGTTTATGACTATGAAAATAACGTCTATAATTTTAAGGTAGGTTTGATTGTTAATTTGTTGCAAATCAAGCCTCCCTTTCGGATTTTCAAGTTTCAAATATTCCCATAGGAACTCAACTGGATTACCGTGCTTACACTTTGTAAAAAACCTTAAAAATAATTACTTCTTTTGACTTATATAACGTATGAAGAACAAATAGCATATTTTAGATAATAGAGTACTCTGAGCTAAGAATCGGAGATTCTAAATGTAAAATTTGTTTAATGTTTTTCTCGATTTTATTTTTATCCAAAAAAAAAAAAACGAGATTAAAACCTGAAGATGGGGTATATTTTCAGAAGTTATGTTCGTGTCCAGAGGAATCATGTCTTACTTAACGAAAACCATTATAATACAAATATTTGCAAAGAATTTCTATTCAAAATGTCACGCTAGACGTATCTTCATTATACGCACAACACGATGGAAAGATATGTATAAAACCCAAAGGATCCCGAGAATCGCATCTTAACGTCGACCTTATCTATGTTTTGATTGGTGAGTTCCAAAACGCAATCTTTATCTCCCGTGGCGTTCGATTGTTATTGCCGGGCCTACAAATAATATTCTCCACCACTTCAAATATATTGCAAAGCTCATTTAACATCACATTTCCAATAATTTTTATTTGAAGAAAGTGTGCGAGGTGACGAAGCGGCCTTAAAACCAAAATAATGACTTTATTTCCATAATCAATACTTGCATGCTGAATATTTAGTCGTGGTACTGTTTATCAGGGTCGGTTCTTTAAAACAAAAATACAGTTCAGGAAAAAACAAATCAAGGTTAACCATTGATCTACACACAAGTATACATTTCAATTTAGAGATACCGACACCCCCCCCCCCCCCCTTTCCCTCAAATCAACCGAATTTTAAAACAATATTGAAAACGCACATTTCAGCATTACTTTAGAAGACGCCTTTAGATAGATATTACCAATGACAGATAACCAATTCTGCCAACTGCATGCTTAGGTACAAGTAATAACCATGCACATCGGTGAAAGTTCTCCATATAATCAAAGGAGGCTGTTCCAATACAACACCAAAAAATTAAAACAAGAGCAAGCAAAAGAAAAATTATATTACTTTTAACAGTATATGATTCAACTATTTTCATTTTATAGCGTGATGTAGTAGGTTTGTTATTTACATGTATATGGGTAATTGCAAACTTCAGACAATCAATTCGGTAGGTAGAACCGTTATCAAAGTCCTATTGAAATTTGAAATGTTTAGAGTGTTCTGTGTTCAAAATAGTTAAGAATGTAGTTTCGTCCTTTATATTGTCTAAAGAAGGAAAATACCTTACTCAATTAAATGGAATTTTTTATCTTCTCACTGTGTATTTCTCACTATGGTAACATTGTCGACACATGACCAGTAGGAAGGAAAATCCCTAACGACATCATAAAATTTGGATAAATCACACAAAGCGGATTAAACGAAAAGCTTCCTTCATTTGTCTTTAATATCGGCGAGGGGTTGCTGAAGAATGGCGTTATTTGACCGAAAAGACATTGCCTCTGTATGCAAAAATTAGTTTTCTTGGTTCCTATTGATACCATGGAACTACAACCACTTTGAACGGTAAAATAAGTAAGTGATTCACATTACGTAATCACATATCAACTGGGGAGGTTAGCAGCTTCTACAAAGCTTCTTTATTTTAGAAAGGTACTAATAGGCAGACATATTATACCGTCACTACTCAGAGGGGACTCTGTGTAAATAGCGTCTGGTGGATGAATTCGTGACCAAGCCTAATTATAACAAATTAAATACGAAAGGACACTGGCATTCAACAATGGGATCTTCTGATTTCTTGCGAATACCATATACTGTACGTGTGTGTACTGAACATTTCCCAAATCTACTAAAGAATGTTTTCTTAAAGTCGACGCAATTTTATTGAGCCCCCCCCCCCCCCCAACTCTGTTCTTAGATTAAACAGCATAGATAATATAAAACATGATCATTCAATTAAATGATGAATGTCTAGTCTGATTAATTCAATGGATATTGTTCTGTGGAGTCTTTTATATCATTCAGCCCATTCTCAATTGTGCCTTTGTCTGTATGACTCGACTTCTTGGAGTCATTGTATAAGAATACGATCCAATAACTTCAGTCACCAAGTCCGAAAACTTAATTGCACTAATTGAATGATGTATGCAGATATCGGATTCCTGTTTACATCTTCGGTTCTTGAATGCTGATGACAAAAGGGTTAATTCTCTTTCAAAACTTCGTGCAGTTTTTTGTCTTTTTTGTGATTCGGTTGTTTTCTTTTGATAAAGAACTTACTCATAAAACAGGAGGAAACAAATTAAAAACGTGACCATATAACTAGAAATGGGGATTGAATATTTGATTGAATGCCATACTTCGTTGTATAAATTTGGATGACGTAAAATCAAGTAACATGTTTCCGGCACCCAGGGGAAGAAATAGTATGTTGAAAAGATTGAATAACGAATACAATCAAACACGCTTGTTACGAAGTGCCAGGGACGGGCGATTTAACTTCGCTATAAACTTAATAAGTTATACCCGTCAAGTTCACAATTAATAAAAAAAAGTCTCGGGCAGTGCAAATCACTTCGCTGTAAGCGTCAATTCATTAAGTGTGTTCGCTTGAAATGTGTTTTACTTCCATTTTTTGAATTTTCTTTTTATGTCTTTAAAATTTACATTGAATACTTTTAACACCGTTTGTAATATTTGATTCATCGATGAAACGTTGAAATAAGTGGAATAAAAAATATATATGTTACCTTCTAATGATGGTAAATGAGTGATATTTATATACCGTACCTATGATATATATATATATATATATATATATATATATATATATATATATATATATATATATATATATATATATATATATATATATATATATATATATATATATATATACACACACACACGGTACCTATGATATCTATATACCGTACCTATGATATCTATATACCGTACCTATGATATTTATATACCGTACCTATGATATATAAATGTATAAAAATCCCTTTCAACTGGTAATAATATTCAATGTATGTATACTTATGCCCACACACAGTAAAAACAAGTACCTGGCCAAATATACATAATCTATGCATGTAACTCGACATCTGATATTCAAACATATATTTGAAATATCTTTGTTGCAAATTGAAGACATCGAAGATTGAAAAATAAAAATATGACTATGTACATGTAGAAACCTTACAATTATTTTCAAATTAGTTCTTAAAATAAAATAAAGGTAATGCCAAAGGTCAAGTGGGGAAGGACAAACGAAAACAAAAATTAATAGTTCATCCACAGCCTACAAATAGATCGATCGTATTAAAAAGCAGATGTAAAGAGAAAAGGGCCTGAAATGAACGTATGCTCCATCACGTCTGATATTTATTTTAGGGACAGTTTGTGTTTCTGCAAAGAGTACGAACACAAATGCAATTTGTTTATGATAGGATGTGATACAACTGTGAAAATGCATTAAAAAAGTAAAACAAGATTATCATTTTACAATTCTGGTTAGTGCGTTATTGCTGTTCTCGATCATATGAAAGTAATTATGATTGTTTTGTGGCGATGAAATATAGTGATCATTGCAAATAATTCATTGCTAACGATTTGCTAGAAGTAATCGAGGTATGATGGCTCCAAACAACAAAAAAGATGCAAGTTTATAAACATGTAAAAAAAACTGCAGAAATACTAATACAGACAGTGGAAATAAATATGAATATTATCTCCTGTGACTAATACATAAGCTTTTATGAAATGGTCAAAATTTTTAAATCTTTTGCAATCAAAGTTTGTAACAGTATTTTTTTTCATTTTTTTTTTCAGCATAGAATTTACTATTGAATTGTCCTGTTGCATTGCTTATAAAGAGAGCACATTTTTGTATACCATTATTATTTTTTTATCTTTTTACAAACAAATGAGAAATACTCACTGAATATGACACGAACTAAGATAATCCTCTCCTCTTTAAATTGTATATTAATGAAACTGCCGTTTTTGTTTTGTTTAGCTTTACTGCGTCTTCGTAGAAGAATAATTGCACATATATTTGCAAAGTCAAGATTAAGTTATTTGTGAAAGAATGAGGAGTGAAAATATTGATTTGTTTGTAAGGTCAAATATCTCGATATTGATAACGTGAATTCTATAGCATTTGCAAATTTTACCAAAAAAAATCAAAAAATAAAATCTACCTCTGGGAATTAGACGTGCATGCTCATTTTTTGTTCAAAATTTCATCCACTGAATTCCAAAAACAAAGATATCATAACCTCCAAAAATGCACGTTTTTCCGCACGTGAAACAAACCGTGACGTGCAAAATAAGTTGTAGGCGATTGTAATTAGATAAATAGGCATTTTAAAGGATTGATTTTAGGATTTTGAAAATGAATAACATTAAACAGCCTTTATTTGGACATTAGCTTTCCTCATTACCAAGTTGAAATGGCAATACCTTTTACTTTGATTAAGTGATAATTTCGTGTTAGTTTCGTTTAATCAGATTTAGTACTGCTTTGAGAGTTTTAGAATTGAAGTTAACTTTGAAGCTGTGTAAGAGAATTCTTATAGTGAAATAATTACCGCAGCCAAGGCTGTCGGGCTTATTTAATTAGATGATAGTGCAGCTGTTCTTATTTTTTTTTCTTTTATAAATCTAATCAACAACCTGGAACGTGTTTGTTTAACATATATTAAATAAAATAACACACTAGTTTTTGGAGGCTTTTCACCTCTGTAAAATGCTTCATATATTAATATAGAATATGGCTACAAATAACTGACGGTTTATTTCTTATGAATGTCCAACACAATGAATGATCAAATGGATTACATGCTTTTGGTATGTGAATCCGACATAGGTGAATACAGTTTAATTCCGTATATAAGGTTTTTTATAAGTGAATAGGAAAGGTAGTAAGTGAGATTTTATATAGAGGATCTTTTATACATAAACATAAAGTTAAATTAATGTGGACAGGTAAAATAGTGTCATCAGAAAGCCTAATACATTACTAACGGTTTAATTTATTGCTCAAAGGTATGGGTACTATGTAAAATTGAAACAATCTGAAAAAATCTATTCTATCAAGTGGACGTTAGAAGATTGATTGAAGGGAGAAAATACAGTATGTATATTGCTGATAAATCTTGCACAAACGCGACATTTACATCTGATGTATACACGGGAGCACTTTTACTTAAAACGCTCTAAAAAAAAATAACCTTACGTCAAATCACTCTAGATACAAAGTGTACACTGTTTTGATTTTCTTCAAAGGGGTTTCTATAGCTAAACATCATGTTTCTGTTGTATTTCTTTTTGCAGTTATCTAGAGATGTGGGTTAAGTGATGTATATACCCAAACTGTCAGAAAAATATTAATATATTTGAAGCTCGATCATTACTCTTGCTAGTTAAATTGGAAGTACTATTTGTCCCTTTAAATCGGTAGAGTTAAATTTTCTGGAATCACCTCCATCCCACCCCTACCCTTCTCCAATCTAAAAGACAAAACAAAACAACATCAAAATGATTCTCCATAAGTTTTGTAGGTCACCTGAGTCACTCAGGTGACCTAATGCAATTGGTCTTTGTCTGTCGTTGTGCGTTAACAATTAACCCAGGGTGCCACAGGCAAGGCCAAATATGCAAAACTCTTCTTCTCTACTCCCACACATGTGAGGAAAAAACTGAATGCATGGTTATGATGTCCATGAAGCCATCTACCAAAATTGTGAAATTCATGGTCCTTGGGTCAGGGGTTCAGGATCGAGGGTGGGGCCATATAGTAACAAGAGGCCCATGGGCCACATCGCTCACCTGAGGAACAATAGGTATGATAAAGTCAGCTTAATGGAGTCATAATACAAACAATCTGGACAATGTACAATAATACATGTAGATCCTGTATAAATAAAATCCATTTTTCCCCCTTGTAACTCGGATAGCCCTGATTGCTGCCAATATTTACAAGAGCAGACTTTAGTTACCGCTCCTGCACATGTATAGGAACTCAACGTTACGCAGGCAGGGATGTCCGCACACCAACGCAACTCAACAGGTACCAACGTTAACGCAAGCATGGATAACGCAAACAGGAATGACCGCACACTTGCGCCAACAGCTCAACATAACGCAAGCAGGGAATGCCGCACACTTGCGCTAGAAAGGCCAGAACACCAGCAGAGATGACCATTTACTAGTGCTCCGCCACAACCACCACAAGCAAGTATGACCGCACACTTGTATTAATGCTATACAGGGCAGGAAAGAGCGCACACTCTGTATCAGAGGTTAGAAAACACGAAGATTAGATAGAGCAGGGGTGTCCACACACTCAATCTATCCGTACCTGTTCAAGTTTAACCCCAAACAGTCGCACATTGTAATGCACTGTCCCTATATATGTGCCGGCCTTAAATAATTCATAGTATCTAAAAATTGGAAATCAAAAATAAACAAACTAATCCGGCCTAACCCAAAACTACTTATGCAGAACAACTTATATACATTGAATATTTATTATTGTATAGAAATAATCATCACAATAATTGGTTAACAGTGGATGCATTAATTAAAATAATCAAGAATCAATAAATCAAGGGCAATAACTCAATACAGAAATACAAAAAGATTTTAATGAAGAAATAGCTGCCTGCCTCAATTTTATAGTCATATCACATGTTGAGTATTGCAGTTTTCAAAAAGATCCTTTTCAATTGTTTATATATGGGATATTTAGCTGCATCAAACTCTGAACCTTCTTGTGCGGCCGAAGAATTGTCCTGGAGCCAAAGTCTTAACAATTATAAAGTATCATCTTGCTGATCCGTTTCTAAGAAGAAGATTTTTAAAGATTTGCTCTATATATTCCTATGTAAAACTTTAACACCAACACCCCCCCAATGTGGCCTCACCCTACCCCCGGGGGTCATGATTTTCACAACTTTGAATCTACACTACCTGCGGATGCTTCCACACAAGTTTCAGCTTTCCTGGCTTATTAGTTTCTGAGAAGAAGATTTTTAAATATTTACTCTATATATTCCTATGTAAAACTTCAACCCCCCCATTGTGCCCCACCCTACCCCCAGGGATCATGATTTTCACAACTTTGAATCTACACTGCCCGAGGATGCTTCCACACAAGTTTCAGATTTCCTGGCTGTTTAGTTTCTGAGAAGAAGATTTTTAAAGATTTACTCTATATATTCCTATGTAAAACTTCGACCCCCCATTGTGGCCCCACCCTACCCCCGGGGTCACGAATTTCACAACTTTGAATCTACACTACCTGAGGATGCTTCCACACAAGTTTCAGCTTTCCTGGCTTTCTGGTTCTTGAGGAGAAGATTTTTGAAAATTTCTCGAAATTTTTCATTAATTTCTAATTATCTCCCCTTGAAAACGGATGTGGCACTTAATTTTCACAACTTTGAATCCCCTTTGCCTAAGGATGATTTGTGCCAAGTTTGGTTGAAATTGGCCTAGTAGTTCTTGAGAAGATGTTGAAATTGTGAAAAGTTTACGGACGGACAGACGGACGACAGACAAAATGTGATCAGAATAGCTCACTTGAGCTTTCAGCTCAGGTGAGCTAAAAATCTATTAGATCTTAGAAAATCTTCTATACTCTCATATATATTTGTTAAAACCTAATGCATAGTATTGATGTTCATGAAGTCTTCTACCTTAATTGTGAAATTCATTACCCCTGGGACAGGGGTTTACAATGTAAGCCCTAGGGCGGGGTCAATGTGGCCATATGGTGAAAATGTATTAAACCTTAGAAAACCTTCTTCTTTACTCCCACACATGTTGGAAAAAAACTAAATGCATGGTTATGATGTCCACAAAGTCCTCTACCTAAATTGTGAAATTCATGGCCCCTGGGTCAGGGGTTCAGGCTGTGGGGGGAGGGGGCAATATGGCCATACAGTGTTAATGCATATAATGTGTAAAAATCTTCTCTACTCTCACACATCTGAAAGAAAGACTGACTTATTTATTATGTTTACCAGAAAGTCCTCTGTTAAAATTGTTAAATTTATGTCCCCTAGACAATGGATGTAAGGTGTTAATGCATATAATGTTTAAAAATTATATTCTCTACTTCCACACACATTTAGGGAAAGCTGAATTCATAATTTTGTAGACCAGGGAGTCCTCTATCAAATTTTCTTAATTTCATGTCCCCCGAGGTAGGGGTTCTGAATGTAGGGCGGGGCCAAAACACTCATAATTATAGTGTATAGGGTTGGGATTCTTAATGCATGGTGTGGCTAAAAGCATGGTATTTGAATGTTAATGTATAGAAAATGTTTAAAGAAGGTCTACTGACACGTAATGAAAACTGACTGCATATTTAGAAAAAAACATTAAGCTGTCATCTTTTATAATATTTCATGCCACCTACATGTAAAGTAAGTGTTATGGCTGGGAAGGGGGTATATTTGTCTTGTTATTTTATTCTGCTCAGGAATTTCAATGAAAGAAATGAGATAATTCACATACTTGTGTGTTTAGAAATGAGAAAGAATGAAGCTGTTTATCAAAGTAAAGATACTCTGAGAGTTAAAGCAATATGAGCTGTATTTTTCAGAATTTTATTTTGCTGCAATAACCTGTTAGTATGATAAATCTGCATGTAACTTAAACTTTTATGATAAACAAGATTTGAAAAAAAAACCAACAATGTTTGTCAGAAGACATATTTCACTTCTAAGGAATATATATAGCAGATCAAATTTTGTATATGACAATAATTCGACTTTGCTCAATTTAAGGCTTCTGAACGGCTTTTCCCACAAAAATATGGCTAATAGATATATAAAAACCATGATATCTTTTTTCATTTTAGTAGAAAATAACATTTTCGTAAAATAAAAATTTCGACATGAAAATGCGGCTCATATTGCTTTAATTGAGTTTATTCCCTCGCTTTTTCATAATGTATTTATTAATCATTAAATATATATGTAATTAAGAAGTTGTATGATAAAAAAAAACCTATTCAAGTATTTTTATTTATTGAAACAAAAACAGTTTTTGAAGTCTTTAAGTACATAAACAGACTCATAAATAGTAACATATTAATTGGTTATCCAAAATCACTGATAAACAGTACATGTAAAATGATTTTGGTATAAATACCAGATTGTGCCTCTCTACTTTAGAAAAGTTACAAACAGAAGTAAGTAAAATTTTTAAGCTTTAATCTTATATAGTTGTTCTCTTTCATGATTTTTGTTTAAATGCCTACAGGTAGAGTTTCTGTCTGCCACCGGGGATGGAGAATGGGAGGTTGTTTTGATAAAACATATCTACTATAGTCTGTCCCAAGATATTTATGCTGCACATTTGGACGATTTTTAATAAAAATACACATACATGTGAAAGAAGTGCAATTGAAATGGTTTAAAGGGGTAATTTCCAAGATAATTTCATTGACACATTATCATCTTTCACTCGGAAAAATTCACAGGAACAAAACAGATTCCTTACGGAGATTTATAATGGGGAATGTTTACATTTTTCTCCATTCGGGATACATCACGCAATTTTTCAACGTTTTTATCCGGGCAAGCTGCAGTACAAAATCCCCGTAGACATCACATTTTTTAGCATTGTATTGAAACCTGATTAAGAAACAGGGGGCGTTTCTACTGAGAAATCTTGAAAATTTTTCATACTTTTGAATGAACATCGTTTGAATCCTGAGGTATTTATAAATATCGAGCAATTAAGCAAAATGTGAATCGAGGATTTCTTGGGACAGAGTATAGCCGCCTAGTTTTAGTTTATCTATGAAAAACATAAACAAATAAAACCTATCTTGAAAGTTAATATATATGGGAAAATTATTTTAAACCATTTTCTTGTCCCTTTTCATTATTAGGACATGCACTCTATAATGATCTTAGTTTTTCGCTAAAATTATACTGGCGTGCGACCAGTTCTTGCCGAGTACCATTTCTCGCCAGTGCATTGTTACGTCATTTTATCAACACATAAAATAATATACGAAAAATGGCGTAACAATGCACTGGCGAGAACTGGTCGCACGCCAGTAGGTTTCATAGTCCTTTTTGAAGGCAGGAAGGTGGTCGTCATTACAATATTATATTTTTTTTCCTCTCCAGAATGAAACTAAATGAAAATGCATATATGAGACCCATCGTAAAGGGGCTATGGCACTGTATGTATTGCAAGGTATGGTATTGCACATCAGTAAATATATTTTATATATATACAGTAAAACACGGTTATAGCGAACACGCTTATAATGAATTGACGCTTACAGCGAAGTGAATTTCATTCCCCAAGTCTGTATTTCATGTTGTAAACTTGACGGATATAACGAATTACGCTTATAACGAAGTAAGATTGTCCGTCCCTGGGACTTCGTTATAAGCGTGTTTTACTGTGTATATATATATATATATATATATATATATATATATATATATATATATATATATATATATATATATATATATATATATATATATATATAAAATCAACAAAAGGTCCATACACTAATGCAGTGATTCTCTTTTGAAAATTATAAAATTTCTTCAATGCAGTTCTATTAATGATAATTACATCAAAGATAGATTATTACTTACTAATAAGTTGCTATAGCAAATCTTCTACCCTCTTAATCAATGTGAGACATCTAGGCAAAGTTTAACCTCAGCACTTACAACATATACTCCTAAAGGTTAAATTCCAACATTCCTAAACTTTCTCTGACTTGCATTTACGTAAGTAACGTAAGATGGTATTATCCTTGAGCAGTCAATTAATACTATTATTCATTGAAATGCAGCCATTATCTTTAAAATTTGACTGTTGTCTAGGTATTGCCGTATTTCATACAGAAAAGAGTTCCTAACCCCAGATATAATTTCCGGCGACAACGTCACACAAAGCGAATCGCCACCCGTTAATTCCGACTTTGACTTCATGGAATTCATATAAATTTGCCATTAACTATCACAGAGTTATTAACAACAGGACATTAACCCAAACCTGTGTTGCTGTCGTTACTATGTGGATGCTTATGTAATGGTTTACGTGTTGCTACACGTAAATAGCGACTTCACTGGACTTATTAGCATGTTTTGGAAATAGATTCACGGGAATAATATGTATAAACGTGGCCTTAATGGAACTTAACTCTTATCATCCATCTGTATCCTCTGATGTCTTCTAAGTATGGTAATAATCTTAGGACTAGTGTCTTGATATTTGGTTGGAGTTGGTATATTACCCAAAAATACAGTAATATTGTATTCATTATACGTCTAGTTTTTCATATGATCAATATTCACTATATTTAAAATAACGACTAGAATGTTCAGCTAGAAAAACAATAGCTTATAGCACCAATCAATGGCAGACATCATTTTTGAAGCTTCACAACCTAATGGGGATTGGCGATTGCATCGAGCGGACATGCTACGCTGAAATAACTCCAATTTTACGCTTCAACGCGTTTCTTTAGATACTCAAGAGGAAAAACCAATATATCGTTTTTTCTTATTATTTTTCATGAGGCTATAAATCTACATGACGTATGCTTTTTTTCCTCAGAATGTAATGTGCTATAATACAGAGCACACTCTTTTCGCTATTGACCGCCTTTCCGTGCTGGACCCTACACTTCTCCCATAAATTCTTGAGAAACACTAATCAATTGGTCAAAGATGCTAGCGCCAAATGAACCAAAGCCAGTACACTCTTGCTGGATGAACACGGATTCCTAAAGACAGTCTTAATTAAGTCTGATGATGTTCATTAGTATATGATCGATTACGAGCAGTTTATACAGGTAGCTGGACGTCAAAATAATTAGTTCGGTACACGGTGGTTGCTCCCTACCTGTGATTTGATCATCAGATAATAGAGCTGTGAGTAGTTGTTTGACATCAATCGGTACACCAAGAACCTTACTGATATCTTAGTTTCGATCAGTTGACACCTAAAGAACTACACCTTACCGGTATCTTAGTTTCGGTCAGTTGACACCTAATGAACTACACCTTACCGGTATCTTAGTTTCGGTCAGTTGACACCTAAAGAACTACACCTTACCGGTATCCTAGTTTCGGTCAGTGGATCAGTGGACATCAAGATAACTACAACTTACTGATATCTTAGTTTTGATCAGTGGACACACTGATTGCTCTTAACTTTTCCAAATCATTAATCATCGAATAAACAGCATTATTGCAATGAACCTGCACGAGAACCCGGAACTCTCCGGTTACTGTACATGTTAATAAATTAATTGGTTTTAGCAAAGTATTTTAAGCATCAATAAATATAGGTCGAGTGTAGTTAAGTTATGCGTTATTTAGTGTTAAATTGAACTTTTACTTACGTTGCGTACGGTTTATGCGTACTGAAGTACAAATTGTGCTTCATTAGCATTTTTCATTTGAGCTTCTAAATTCAGATGTTTTAGCAATGCATTGATGGTGTCTGCATACAATATACTTTAAACGTGTAAATTATTACACACCTTTTTGGTTTCAGTTGGTTTTTGCTGAGGTTTTACCCAACAAAACATTTAAAACATCAACAACTGAACTTCTTATATCTGGTACACACAAGTTGAAATCGACAATACCTTCAAAGCTTTCAGACGTCAAATATTGAACTTGTTGCATACAAAGACTGAAAGGTTGAACTGGTCACAATGTTCAATACATCAATGATTTTATTTTGTAGCAGCCCTAAGTTAATTTTTGTTCAATATCCCAATATCTGAGAGAGTTTTTAATCTTAACCATGGACAACAATTCAGCTTGCTATCCGACAGGTTATTGGTCGGTTAAATAAACAAGATGCATTACTTTATGCATTAATCAGTTTTGCTGAAAGTTTGGATTTAATATTTTGATTGTGTAACCCCTTTAGTTTAAAAAAGTTGTGTCCTTTGGGTACGAGTGCGAACATTAATGAAATAAAAACTGAGACTCCAACCAAGACATAATTCCAATTAGCTATCTCCATCGTCTTACGTGACCTTAGAAAATTATCATTTCACCCGCCTCACAGGCAGCGGTGAAAATTGAAGTCTAATCTGAATCTCAATTACCATTCGTTTTCTGATATCGTCTCCTCTGTCGATAGCAAATCAATTTGTACTTATCCTGCCGAGGCAAGCGGGGACCCTTAAATACTAAATGTGGTCCATGATAACTAAAATTCAATAAGTGTTCCAAACCAATATCGAGATACGTGATTGATAACGCAGGAATAGTGAAATCTTGGCCCGCACACGTGATCGAGAAAATTGAAATCAAATTACGCTCGATTGTTTGACCAAAAATCTAGCATCATTTTCTGCCAAAAGGTATAAATCAGGGAATGATGCCGTTCGAATCACTTACCAAAAATATTTATGTATCCAATTATATGATTACATTACTGTTTCCACTTGTTCATCGCGATCTTTTTTTTTTTTCATGTTACCGTTCATTTCATCTATAATTATCTCTCCGCAACTTTAACTGTAATTCACCTTTATCAGACTTAGATATGATGCACGGCGTGGGGGACAAGTTAAATTGCCATGTTCTTATTAACTCAAAGTAAGTTAATTCATTCGTATTTTTAGATATTTCATGCACTCAAATAAATGACATTTATCGCTTTTCAACAAGTGTGCTGATCAGACGCAGACATTTCCAATTGTTTAGAGGCGTGGTACAAGAATCCTCCCGTCTATTCTTTCTCTCTACTTCCCTCTATCTGACACCACAGTTAAAGACATTGTAATGACAATGCCCACTTGCACAATCGTGAAAGACAATGCGTATGACAAAACATATTATTTACTTTGTATTACTATTATCTTTAGATAAGATATCTGTCTTCAAAATGCATCTAATTATAGCCCTCGTATTCTTGAAAATGTACGTCTTTATTCTATACTAGTGAGTTTCCAAATGAGGTTCCTGGCCCCGAGAGTTAATGGAAGGAATAAAACTTAATTTGTATTATTATCACAATATAATATTACTTACTGTGACTATAAAAAATAACTCAGATAGGTTAAGTTCAACTTTGAGCTTCCATTTCGGCCCCTCTTTTACCCGAGGTCATCTTTGAAATTATCTGGAATTTACAAAACTAGTTAGTTCCGGGGAAAAACGCCCCAATCCTTTTTTCATTATTAGTATTTCCCTTTGAAAGATTGCACGCCTCGATCATTGAAAAGCCTCTCATCTAAATAAGGATGCTCTGTTAGGTTGAAATTTACCCAGTACAGTATGTAGTTCCAGAAAATCAGCGCCGAAGACGACCATTATTTTTTTATTAGAAATTTCTATGCTGAATTGCTTAATCACACTAAAAGTTTTACTAAGCAGTTTAATATTTAATCAAGGTTAAGCGTTTATAATTAATCTTGTGAGTATTACACATGATACTCACACATGTGAAATGTTTTCAATAATTAAGGATATAACCTATACTGTTTGGGAAATATGTTATCAACTACCGTATCAAATATCCTTTATTGAGGACGATACCCTTGATACATAACATAACTAAGTAATAACTTTTCTGATCTTTAGAATCTGTTTTCTGATGTCATTGTGCATTGTGGAAACCAGAACTAAATGGAAGCAACCGGTTATCAAGTGGCTAAATGTACAACTGGGACAAACTAAAAAGCAGCGAGTGTCAAGAGTGATAGAGTATTCTTTATTGTTACTGAAAATCTAAAAAGCTTCAAAGCTCAATACATAATCAGCAAGGACCCGATTCCACACAAATCTCAGTAAACTGAATTATACAGAAAAAGCCCAGCGTTGATCAACATCTTAAGTTCTGTACACATAACAATTTCAAATGTCCATTTGAACAATAGCGAAACATTACCTCAACGCCTGGTTTTTATGATGTGAGAGGGTTTCAATACAGAGTTATTGATGCTTTAAACAACCTCCATCAGGTATTTATTCAGGAAAATCTTTCACATCCGTTCTTCAACAACTGTGTTTTATTGTTAACCTCATGTTCATTAATCAATGCCGTTATAATTAAGTCTATTTCTGTGTCAAACAGTTTTCATTTCATTGATTGTTTTCATTTGTAAGACTATATTACATTACCTTAGCTAGGGGCGCTAGCATGCATGCATCAAGGTTAAGCGTTTATAATTAATCTTTTGATATTAAATTACAATAGATATTGACCAATAGTTTCAGAAAGATTTCAAGTTATAATTTTTGTCATAATATAAAAAAAAATATGAGTGAGTGACAATTTACGTACCTTTTATAACGTAAATAAAACACAAACGAGATTGTACCAAATGCCACCTTGCTCGGCAATTCGACATTTGTCTGGCTGGTACAAACGGCAAAGTATGTGTTTTTATAGTGTTTCTTTTCCTGAAGATAACTAACTTCCGAACGAAACGAGGAAACCAGAAGAGGAAATGTCCTTTGACATTCAGCTATGATGACTGTGAATTAAAATTGTCCATAAAGAAAAATCAGCTTATATTCAACCAGATCAAAGAAAAGCCGAATACTTGTACCACTGGCTTACTGTCACGTCTACAAACAGAATCCCTGAGGCAAAACGTAATCATGCTTAGTCCCTCTCAGTTATGTATTTGAGGGTGCATCCACAGTTTCATGATTTCATCTTTTTATTGCTAAATTTTTTCGACGCGTAAACAAGTACATATAAGTAAACCATCAATAAATTGGGTAAAAATTGATCTACGAGGTGTGTAATACTAGAAATTGGAGAAGACGGTGTATTTTATCTCACAAAATGTTGACTTATTATTGAAAAAAAATTTATAAATATGCCAAATGTATCAACGAACGTCAAATGTATCGGTTCAGATGAAATAGTTACGAGGAGTCAAATTAAAACTTGAGATATTATAGTGAGCAAGCTCACAAATGATACCCCCGCTAAAAAATATAATAACTCACTCTATTGAGTCTCAAGTAATGGACGCAACATTTTCTTATAGTGACCTTGAACTTGCAAAAATTACCCAAGCTCATTTCCAGGAACTGAGCTTGGGTAATTTTTGCAAGTTCAATGTTACTATAAGATATAAGATCTTTGTTTCAAATTTTAGCTTCTAATCATTTTCCATTACAAATATAGCCTAGACAGGTTATATTCATTTTTTAACAATGACCTTGAAATTGCACAACCGAACCTGGGTCAAATTCTTGACACACCCTCCGGTCATAAGCAATCTTTATGTGAAATAAGAACATACAACGGTTCTCCTTAAGGAAGTTATAGACAGGACAAAATTATAAACTTTTTTTGTCAATGATCTTAAACTTACTCAAATAATCTTGGGTCAAAATCATGACACAACTTCGAGTTACATGCAAGATTTTTGTAAAGTAAGAACTTTCAATGTGTCACAATAAGGAAAATATGAACCAGACACAAACTTTTCACTATTCCTTCCAGTAACCTTGAACTTGCCCAAAGGACCTTGAGCCAAATTCATGATACACCCACAGGTCAAAACCAATCTTTATGTGATGTAAGAGCGTCCAATGTTTCTCAAAAGAAAATTATTGACTAGACACGAATTATGAACTTTTTCTAGCCAATAATCTTAAACTTGCTCAAATGACATTGGGTTAAAATCATGACAACCCTCAGATGTAAGCATTCATTTTGCGAAGTAAGAACGTTCAATGTTTCTCCATAAGAAAACAATAGAGAATTATGTACCTTTCCTTCCAGTGACCTTGAACTTGCTCAAATGACCTTATTTCAAAATCACGTCACATCTTCACGTAATAAACGTTCTTTGTGTGAAGTAAAAACTTCTAATTTTTTCCGTAAAAAGGTAAAAAAGACACGTTTGCACAAACAGACAAACGGACGAACAAGGTTATTCCTATGTTTGCGGGGTATATGATTAGTTAAAGAAACCATTTTTTATCATTTTTTGGCTGACTTTTAATATTTTCTCCCTCATACTTGATATACTAGATTTTGCAGCTGTACAAAAAGCAAAATGATAAAATTAAACTTACCTGTACATGTTAGGAGAGAGAAAGACAGTATGGTATCTTAATAAGATCTTTTCAACGGTTCGGAGCGACTGCAATTGAAGAGTACTATCTTTATGGCATCTTTATACACGTGATGATATATTTGCTCACGTTAAAAATGCTACCCATACAAAAATCATATCATGCTTAAGAATCTCTGTAACTTGTATATCGAATATAAATTGCCATTTTGCTGCCTTTGAATTTCAAACACTGATTTTCAGCAATACAGATAAGTTTAATTTCTTATGAACAGAAACCAAGCAATGCTGTTATTATTTTAATTACTCTTGCGATAATAATTTGACGAGTGCAAAGCCATAACATAAAAATAAAACTTGGCGGCAGATGATGTGATTGAGAACTACAATATGTACCTAAACTAAAATTCTGAATGATAACGTCAGCATGTCTATTTCAAGATCAGATAGTTTATTTAGATTTTGAGAATGAATCGCGCCGTGGTCAGTACTAATAGGTTCTCTGTATAACGGTACAAAGTGTACTGAAATATGACATGTACATGTATGTAGGTAAATAATTCATTTACACATGGCATATAGTTTTAACACGAAGGCGGTACCATTAAGGTTATTTCATTACCCCAGTGACATTCCTTGGGGTTATATATAATAGCTCGTTGGACCTTTGTTAATAATGCTCCACTTTAAAAAACAGTTTTAATTAAATAATCATAGTAGTCAAATGTTGAAAGCAATCAAATATTTACTAGGAAAATAATATAATTTTAAAGCTGCTTGGTCCGATTTTATATAAAATTTTGGATATGCTTTTAAACGATGTTATACGTATGTGTATAATAATAGACATTTCAGTAATTTTCCCGGTCAATTACGCCAAATTTCAATGAAAAAAATTATGTACAAAATTTGTGAACAAAACAAGCGACAACAAAAGGGAATCGCGTTATTTCGCCTCATGTTAAAATTCACCCCTGACGTAGAGACCGGTATGGTTGTATTACCACTTCAACATTGCTATAAATAAAGGTCATAATGTTCAGGAAAATAAAGAAAAATGTGTACATTTTATTCGCTATCATTTCGGAAGTTTGCTGTGTTTACAATCGATGCATAACATGCGGGTTGAATAAACCCAATCATCCGGGGGACTAAACCAAACGGTTCCTTTTTCTAAACATTCCTGTGATGCATTTTGGTTTGTTTTTTCGTTTGCCCAAAAAGAATTTTATTATATTTACTTTAAATATTTCCAACTTTGAAAGGAGACTAATTCTGCTGGTGTAAATAGGAGAAAGTCCATAACTTTCTTAGATAATTGGTTTGTATGGAAAATTATTTGATACTGTAAAAACTAAAAAACTCGGACCAAGCAGCGTAAATGAATAGGTGAACGTTTCTGATTTAGATTGTTAACAACAGTCAGTTTGACAAAAACCATCAGTTCAAACAGCTGCCTTCGTTTAAATAAAATACACCATATTAATCTCAAAATCTTTTTTCGTTATTGATTTAATGAATCTAAATAGCAAGCGACGAGGAAAGTAAAAAGTATCAATAGATTTAATCTTGTACGGTATTAGTACATGTATATTAAAGCTTTGTGTGGCTATACAAATGTATATTGATTGCAGGGACTTCTTTAGAAGCGAAGGTTACACTCAGAATCTATTTTATTTTGCCAGGCAATGTTTTTCATGTTTCTAGTTTTCCGGAATAATATTTAATGCTCAAGGATTATTCAAGCTTTTCCTGAAGGAAAACAAATTGTCGGTTTTACATTTTTTGAAGAAGACGAAAGAAATTGAAAGTGACATCTCGTTGCATCAGTGGCTACATTACGTGAGGCATCAATAGTCAAAACAAACTAAAAGCGGTATAACTGAGGGCTTTTTAAAGTCAGACTAATTAAATAATTTATCTTGGCAAACAAAAATATACTTTTTGTTGTTATTAACAATCAAGTATTTATATAACCAGCACAATTATGATAATTGTGCATGATAATTGTGCAAATGATCAGACATAGAATTATCTAAGACTTTACAGAAAGTTTAATGACAAGTCCTGTTCATGAACGAAAACCTTCCAAAAGATATATTTGGCAAGAGATAACAGTTTTGGAAACCAACGCACCTCTGAAACAAAGAGCTCATATTGAGATAGGTGTTCGTTGTTTGGGTTATGCTTCGAGATAGTGCTCCATCAATTTTATTATTCTTTATCATTAATTGGAAAAGAAACTTTGTTCTGTACTATAATTATGGTGTCCTAACCAGCGTGACAGCGACCTCAGAATTAAACAATGGTACGATACTGAAATTAAAGAGTTTTTTATAGTTAACTCAATATGTAGAAACATACGGATGAAATTGATTCAAATTTAGATCGATCAGAAAATAACTCAAACATTTAATACATAGCACGAATAATTCATATACTGGATTCCAAAACCATGAGAACCCTTGAATGTTTTAAATTGCATATCCTAAGTGTTCAGAGTGTACACCTTTGTGCGTTTACGCCAGGGTAGTCGGGAAAGCATGCCAGTGCACTAATTGTCACATTCTTGGTTCAACAATTTGACGCGCCACAATCCTCAGCTTAATACCACAGCAGTTTAAGAATTAGGTCTTTTTTGCGGATTTAGTACTTACTTTGTGTGTGCTGTGTCTGTGCATCAGTATTATGAAATATGTGAATGTCTAGGAACTTTACTTGAGCCATTTATCATAAATCTTGTCTAAGTCACATTACGTTGTTGCGGCTGACATTTTCAGGCTTATTACTGGTAACTGAATGACAGTGATCGCAACCAACTGCTCAGTAATCTTTACAACTGGATATTCTCCAATAGATTCTAAGCTGTAACGATGTATTATGTGAAATAACACATCATAATGTAAAATGAGTTGTTGTATTTGAACTCAATATTATTTAACAATGTATTTAAACAAGTTTGAACAAACAAATATAAAATTTTGTATCTAAATTTCAAATATACAAGTGTTTGAAGCTACATGTGTATCTGGTTGCTCATTAAATACTCTTAAAACTTCAATAATGCATTGATACCATTGATTGCCTTAAAAATAATTTTAACAAATTTTAACCAGCGCCTAATTTTTACTTTTGATGTCACTGAAGATCAGAAATGTTTTCAAGATTCATTTTATTTTTACTTCCTTAACTCATTAAGAAATAGACTAACGTAAAGTCACAAGAGGACAGACGAAGTCATGATGCAAAAAAAATCGCCATCTTCTCTAGGAAGATTCGCAGGGGACAGGGAAAGTGGGGAAATGCGTTTTAAACCATTCTAATCGATATTGAACTTTATCAAATAGTGTTCAACAAGAGAACAGGATATTTTACTCCCATAAGGAAATCGTATATTATATAAAAGTCTTGGTTGTCTTTTGAAACTTTTTTTTCTCAGTGTAGCTTTCTTTTTCATATGTTTTTTTCTCTTAAAAATACGACTTTAAAATGAACTCTGTAATTTTCTATTAAAAATATGACTTTAAAATGAACTATGTAATTTGAAGTCTGTAGTTCAAAAAAAAAATATGTTTGACATTAAGTACAAAATTTAAAAAAAAAAATACTTGTCAAAACGATAATGATGGTCGTAAGACCTTTTTCATTTCTAGTTCCGGTAGTAAAAGAGGCCGACTATTCTTTTTCTTGTGCATGTTTTTGCGCATTGTAAAATACGGTGTATCTTTACCTTTCATGCAATATTTCGAAAATGTTTACTAATTGAACACAATAAACAAAATACAGATAAAAAATATTTAGATTTTTCAAGGAAAATTTACTTAACGAGGCCGGGTCTAATTTTTTCTGCCCTAGATTTTTGAATGAATTTTTTTTTCAAGAATTTCTACTGATATAATTATTATTTTAAGATAAAAGAAATAAGACATTTACCACACCGTTTGTTTAAGGGGTCATCTTAAAGTTTCTTAATTTTTAACATAGGACCCTATGGGATTTTGCTTGAAATGTACCAAATTTGCACATTTTTTAAACTTCTACCCTAGCGATTTCTTTTTCTGTTCTACATATTAAAGTTATTCCTAAAAGGCATCAAATGGTCAAATAAAAAAAACCTTTTACCTCCTGGTTTATTCCAGGGGTCTTATCAAAGTAGTTTTTTGTACGCCCAATTTCCCAGTTTTTTAGATAATGGCTATCTTTTATTTGACAAAGACGGAAATTGTGATCTTTATTGTATTATTAAAACATTAAGACATATTTAAATAATAAATAAATATATAACATCATATATTAAGGGTAATTAATATAAAATACATGGTTAATGTCTTGAAATAAATGAATTAAGCGATATTTAGGCGGGTTAAGAAAACGTGACAGAGGGTTAAGCTTGCTGAACCCTCTTCACGTTTTCGACCCGAGCCCAAATATAGCTTATACTTCGAGACATTTATGTTTATTCCACAATATAATATCAATTTTGCACATCAAACGAGCTATTTTCAACACATTTTGTTGAATATCTGCAGTTGAAACTATCACGCCATGGCGTCAACAAAGCAAAAAGATGACGTCACAATACAAATGAAACGCTGCGCGAAAGCGTGCGTACTCGTCTGTACTCGGCCTCGTTAAACGATTTTTCCAGTTTACCGTTAGGTGAGCGTTGTCATTGTGCTTTTATGGCGTTGTGATAAAATGAAGCTTTGTAAGAGTACTTTATAGGAAGTTATAACATAAAAGAAAAAGTTATCATCGTATGCCTTTGAATTTCTATACACATAATAATGTTATGCCCAGGGTTATATTTCTTAATTTTTGAATGAATTCACTGTACCAATCTACATTTGTACTCTTCAGATATATAGCAGACTTTGGTGCATTTCGATTTTTATGATATCACTAATAAAAACCAGACGGTGGAATTTAGTATTTTTTTTTAATATAAGGCAGAAAATGATACATGTATTACAAATCATATATTAAAATTTGAGGAAAATCGTTATTGTAGTGTAATAGCTATCCGCATTTATAAGCTGTCCGTAAAAGTTTCTTCAATATAGTTAGGTATCGTAGAGCACAATAAAAGCTACACTTGAAAATGTTGTCGAAGGATTGTATACATAATACTGCACAGTTATAGTGAACGAATAGGACAAAAAGAAAAAAAATAAACTGCTACCTACCTTTCAAAGGCGGAATAACATCTCAAGTTTCATTCAATGAGATATGATAAAGTAACGGTGTATGTAAATCCTTTATCCCGGCGGCAGGCAATCTTTCGTTCAAAAACAAAAACAATGCGACTTTTCTCTTCTTCCTCTCGATCTATATTGTTCGGGGCGTTGTTAAAGCCGATGGATTGGTTTCTGGTTTTCACCAAAGTTATCGATTTGGACGTTCTTAATCAGAACCAGATATACCTGGAGTGGTCACCTAAAATCAAAAAGATCGAATGCGTAGTAAAAACGTCGTCTGAAGTTGATATCTCCAGCATCATAATTGTTATTTGACTAAAAGGCATGTATGCAAATTGATGAAACTTGTACATCGGCTTTTTCTCATTTGTCCATTATTTTTGTACATCAAATATAATTCTTGTAGCTATGTAAACTGTAGAAAAAGGAACAGTATGCTATTCTTTTTTCGATTAAGCATCACACAGCTGCGTTCTTTGATCCCTGGTTAACATCCGTATATATCTTGAAGGAGTTCGGTGAATATTAATTTGCATTTATATATAGCTCTATTAACGAAAATATTTGCGCCTTGGAGTACATTGCGCTTACAAAAAGTAGTGGAATATAGGGAACTCTCGTCGTGCGCCGCCTCTGGTTGTTGTAATATTTCCGCTTCATATCGTACACGACATTGCACCTATTGAGGACATTTCCTACATTATCTACACACACGTCGTCCCAGCACCCGGAGGTTACTTATACATACGGCTAAGTAAGTACCTTAGGAGTTATCTTTCAGATGGCACATGAATGCCCCCCATCACAGCAGGAATTGCAACTCTTCCATTATGATAATTATTTGCACCTGTTAGTGTGTAAATACTTGAAACCATTAAGGCAATGCTTGACGATATAACGAAATAGACTATAACAGAACGACAGGAAGCGGGTTTTTTTGTGTTATGTATTTTACGTTCTTTGCCATGTCTTCTTTCTTGACAGAACATTCATATAAAAAACGATCGCCTTATCTATGAAATACGACTGTGTTCTGCACCGATCTCTTAAAAAGCAAGACTGTGCCACAAGTACTTAGCCTCTGACTTATGTTTACCGACAAATATGCTATGTTGTTGACCCTGTGGGCATTTACGATCATATACAAGACATGTTTTGAAAAGAAAAGTTTAATAAAATGAACCGACGACATCCCTTCATGTATTTCACATGATACTCAGTTTCACATTTACATGAAATACACTCAACGGTTTAATGATCTTTTTAATATACATTTGTTTTACTTAATTTTTTAAAGGGAATTGGACACGATTTGACTTAAAATTTTCAAATTTTATCTTTCCATTTTCAATGTTTATACTGATAAATATAGAAATTATAATGCTATCTCAAAATTTGAAAGTCAAATATCAAGTTATAAGCAAGGTACAGATTTCTTAAGTCTGTGTTTTGTAAACAAAGCTCGAATATTGTCATTCTTTGCAGATATGTTGTATTGGTGTAAGTTTCAATCAAATGTATCTTTCATTTGTTGATAATAGTATTTATGAAGATATTGAATTAGTTTAAACTGTTTTTTTACATGTCAATTTGTCTAAGAAATGGTAATTCTCTACAATTTATTTTTTGTAAACAACTATAAGACTCGAGCTTTGTTTAAGTAACAATCAATTCTTACCTCTGTATCTTGCTTGTAACTTGACTTTAACATTCAGTATTTTGTCCAATCATTTAAAATGCACCAGTAAACTATTTTATACATAAAAAATAAAAATAAATTTTTTGATCTCAAATCGTGTCCAAGTCCCTTTTAGTATAATTACTACAACTGTTTTTAGATTGCATTGAAACGTTTTCTTGGCATATTCATAAGTTTAAAATATTTATATAAGCTCCATGCATGGATTGAGTTAGCATGCGCAGATCAAGAAACAACTTAAGTTCACATAATGAAATTACCAATTTTTTTTTCTAGATCCGCGCATGAAGAAGTAATAATACTTATAGAAATACAATATCTAATAACTTTTTTATATACTCTTTTAAAGATTGGGGGTAAAGTTAAAATAAAACTTGTCTGTAAGACGTTTAATAGACAGCTGGAAGGTTAAAAGATTGAACGATGTACGGACGAGATTCAAGGTCATTATCGCTCAATTTTTTCGAAGAGGTTAAGAAGTCGTACAATCGAAAGATATCATCCGACTCTATGAACTAGTACACATAACACACAGTAAATAAAAAATAGGATGGAAATGTATTGATGAGTACAGATATATGTTTTAATAAATAAAATGGTAGTAATTTTAATAAAAATAGAGTAGGATGGAAATGTATTGATGAATACAGATATATGTTTTAATAAATAATATGGTAGTAATTTTAATAAAAATACTCTATTATTGTATATTGATATTTTGACTCCCTTGTCAGTTGTGAGGATTGATTTCTGAAATGTTCAAAATTCAGTTGAACTATGTTCGTTTCCGTAGCAGCTAGTGCGAGACATTGATGATTTTTAAGCAAAGAGTATTATGAATCAATGTCCAATTTTACTTTGTGCTCGTGTTGTTAAGATAGGAAATCAAATTAGAAATAAGAAAATTTACGACCCAACTGCAGAATCCTGTCATCTTTACCACATCTTGTAATTTTGTGTCTAAATGCTTATATTGAAAGTAATAGTACACAACAAACTGTCTTAGTTAGCTATAGCTCTATTTTTTCTAGCTGCTTCCGTGAAGCTTAAAGCTGCTTGATGCGATTTTTTTATATTACAGTATCAAATAATTTTCCATACAAACGATATTATCTTCAAAAGTTATGGACTTTCGAAAATATAAATATTCAGAGTAATTACACATGATTTTATATGGGAACACAAAAAATCAACTACATCCCGAGCGTGTTAAGACAAGGGAACCGTTTAGTTTCGTCCTTATATTGATTATATTTAACCCTCATAGTACATGTATATATCGATTGTAAACACAGCAAACGTATGAAAGATTAGTCAAAAAAATTGTACACAGGTTTTTTCTTGATTTGCAAAAACATTTTTGAAGTATAACTTCCTTTATTTATTAATAGCGAATGTCAAAGTCGTAATACAAGCATGTCTGCCTCAGCATCGGGGGCGATTCTTGATAAGGGGCAACAAACCCTTTTATGTTAAGCATGTTTTGTAAACAAAATTTTGTATTATTTTCCCATTGAAAAATGGCGTAAAAGACTTTAAATAAAACGTTTGATGCCTATTAAACGAAACAATCGCTAAAAAGAGTAAATGAAATTTGTTATTATATGATTGATTAATTCCTAGCTCTCTGATTGGCTCATATCCAACTATCTCGAAAAAACAGAACGCTTTACGCCGTTTGACGTCCGTTACAGCGTTATCCGGCGAGGTGTGTCTGGTGCATTGTGTAACGATCTAATGTTATGAAATCATGCGCACGGCCTATGCCGACTGTGTTTTTATAGTTGCTTAGCAACCGATAGAGATATCACATGATCAACAAAGGGAACATAACCGAGCGCATCGAAGTCGCAACGTTCATTCCCCTAGCAACGTTCAAGAAGAAGAGAAATTGTGAGACAAGGTACGACTTGGTATGTGGATTATCTGGAAAGGGAGGCTTACCACATTATGATAACTTAGACGAGTCGTGTTTGAAGGTTGACCACCAGTGTTGGATATCATAGAAGCTGTTCTTTAAGAGTTGTCGTCCCTGATACTCTTAGTATTAGGAAAGGGGTGTGCCGTTAGTAAGAGGTAAACACTGTCCGTTCCGCACAAGGCCTAAACTCAGTTACTGCCTCTGCTAAGCCTTTAAGGGTTAACCTCTTGTGCAGGCTAGTGCGTACCGCGGGGGATCGCTACCTTCTGCATAAGATATAACCAATGTTTACCTTGTGGTACTATATAATTGCCCATACAGGTCGAGCATATAAATTTTGTGATGAAACATCAAGTTGGGGAATGCCATTTTGTATAGCAGTATTTGCAGGTCAATTATAATCACCATCATTTTAGAGAGGAAAATTATTATTGTTTTATATATTGATATTCAACCCCCAGACCCTAGAAACGACTAGGTAACGGACCCCTCGACATGATACAATTATATTTGATTTTTCAATTACAGCGGAATGAGTCCGACTTTATGTTGTGTGAAAAAATAACAATAAGCACTGACATTGTAAAGACTAGCACATGTGATCACAAGCGTTAGATTCAATATATTAGGAAAAGATTAGTAGGTGACGTCGAATAAAGTTTTTATTTCAAGTTTTGTTTTCGTGGATTGAACACAAGTAATCAAAGTGCTTGAAGAAGTGAGAGAACAGAAGATTAATAAGTACTATGTTAAAAATCTTGCCCAAATTTACATTTCTTAGTGTTGTTTGCAATGTCTTTTAAATATACACTATAAATTTGGGTTTAACTTTGGTGTATTACAATTACATTGTGCTGATAAAACAAGCATCAACAAAACTCTCAAACATTGATTGGAAAACCCTCCCTTCTTCGTGTGCGGCTTTTAGTGTTCAAGTCATACTTGTTATTACAAGATTGATGGCTTCACAACTGCATCAAATTAATACGTATTAAACACCATGCTGGATAATTACACCACTGCTAAGGTGGCAGTCTCGCAAACATTCAAATATGTAACAATAGTCCAAAATATAATGACCACATTTTTTAAAGTTTCTTAATGTACATGTATACAATATTCTTATAAAAATGTCTACAAAATGTTAAATTATATCCTTTTGGATTATTCCTAAAGAAAAGATTCCGAAAATATACTCATTTCTAAAGGTAGACGAGATATCTTACCTGTCAATTAAAGCAAAGGTAAAAGTTTCACATGAGTACTTTGTGCACTCCCTTGACAATAGGCAATCATATTATATACAAATATAGATTTTAAGAAACTAAACCTTAAACGATTGGCACTGGCATAATTTTCTGGCACAATTTTATTGACTTCATTGCTGAATGTATAATTGTGTCAAAGATTTTACTTTTATTTATTTTCTTTTAATTAAATTTAAGCGAGGTTTTAAACAAGATATTTTCTCATGGTTTGAATATGATTATTGTTTAGGAAACGCTTTTTGAAGACTTACTTATTTTATGATTGTAAAAGCGTCAAATGTCTTTTGCTTTCAGACAATTCTAATTCAATTTCCTCACCTGCCATCTCTTTATTGTTAATATAACTTTCAAGCATTATTTCCATGTAGTTTAAAGTAGATTAATTGGCTACTTGATTTACTTATGGATGTACTTAGATGTCATGGTTTAAGCTATTATTCATATATAAGTTAACATATGCTACATAAGTTTTCTTTTATATACTGTTGAATTTCTTATGTACTTTGCTCGGAATCGGACAGCCGTCCCGATATCACCGATCTGTTGCAGTATCAACATTTCTTTCGGGTCCATAATAAATATTGAAACGCCGATTGGACATTACTCAGTTAATTTTACCATTTAAAGGGCCACCACCCGAGTGTTTATCGGGATAAAGGACAGTCGAGTGTTGAACTTCTTTAGACTGGACATTACGGACAAATCTTTACGAAAATTCAGGAATGGATAATAAAGTACTAGTAATCGAATTTCGAACCAACAGAGACGCTCTATAGTTATACAACTGGATCTGCGCGTGCAATCTGACGGAACATCTGTTGGATGTTCAACAAAATAACCTGAATAGCTAAATATTAGTGCTCTCTTGATCTCCAGTGACTTTGTTTTATATCCTATCCACAACTTTCATTCAGCCATCGTCCATAATATAAACGTACGGTTTGATTCCAACGACCCTTATAGGATGCATTAGAATATGAATCTTTTTGAAGAATATAATTGTGTTTACGGTGGGTTTTATCTGTATACATGTATTCAATAATGCACGCAACATGTGAAATGAAAGTACAACAATTAAAATTGTGCCTGTAACTTTTATCAATGATGATAATGGGTTATGTTTTGCCGATCTGCCAGCGATAAAAACGGTATAATTAATATTTATTTGAGCCATTATATAAACAAATTACAAAGAATTCTGCCCTCTCTTTGATTTTTGTAACTAGATATCAAAAAGTCAAGTTCCAATCATAAATGCAATAAAGTTGACAAACATGCTGTGATTGTTCTAACTTCAGGCAGACAATACGACTCTTTCCAAGTGAAAAACAAGAATTGTGTAAATGAAATCGAGTTTCATTCATTGCGTGATCTCGCGGTTAACGTTAATTTTACATTAAAGAGTAGACATAACTCAACCCTCGTCTGCAATATCCGGTTCTTTAAAAACCAGAACACACGAATAAATTCCGTTGAATATCGGACAGATTTTTTGTAGTTGTTTATGTTTTTTGTTTAATAGCAATGTATTGACAAACCAATTTGCCTCCAATCGCACGGGAGAAGTAATTGAAGTATTAGTTGGCTTCGAATTAATGTTATTGGTTCTATCCATTAGATTAAACAGATTATTACTTTTACACTCCAAATGGGAAATTATTTAAAGTGACTGTAGTCATAATATTTAAGTGTATTTTTAAAAGTATTTAGTCCTGGTTCTATTTAGATATTTGGACCTCCTTTAGTTGTGCCCCCAAAGATTTGAAATGCTGCATTACAAACCGACACAAAAGCTATACATTTCTTTGCTTTCAGAAATACAATTTTGCAACTTTCAAGAATCTTCATCCAGTATATACTATTCTGAAACGTTAACTTCCTCTGGTTAACCAATAGAAATCAGTAAAATATGTTAAAATAGCAAATTAACCTCTGATTGTAATTTTGAGTTTGCAAATTCATTGACGTGAAATTTAATAATTCCGTATTAAAATCAACCATATATTAAGTTAAAAATACCTATATTGCTAACATCATTTTATCTAGTAAATCATTAACGGTATATAAGGTCCGAATGCTGATTTTAAGCATTAAAAAGTAAGCCCAAGATTCAGAGTTCTTTAACCAAGACACATGCGCCAGGGCCATAAAACTTAAACGAACCAACTTTCGATCTGTCATTTCTAAAAGGAAAAGTAAGACTGAGATCAACTATGATTTCGTTTAAGTTTTAAGGCACTAGGGCTATTTCTTTTTAAGGACAGGGGACCATTTCACAAAACTATCTCAAGACTAAGATCTGTCTTACGACCAAATCTCATCATAGCTGTTTCACAAAACTGTCATATCTTATGATTATTTTAAGATCTGTCTTAATCTTATGACAACAAGATACGCTTAAGTCTAATCTTAACATGGCGACATATATTTCGGTCAAACACAAAAGATCGAGTATAATTCGAGTGCTTGTGACTTTGCCCGTCTTTTAATTTCCATGCAGTCGTTGGGGCGAAGTTATTACTATGCTGTCCAATATAAGGATTCAAAACAACAATCAACAAAGGGGTCATAACCCGCCACGTGGTGTAGCAAAAAATCTGGCTGTGCAAAAATATCAAAAAATGACCGTATGACAATCTGTTCAAAGAACTCTTACCTTATCGAAACACTAATAAACCTGGTAGTACGATTGAGCTAAAGTCTTTGTATGGTGATAGAAGCAGTCATTGGGAGAAGGAGTGTGTCAGAATTCCATGCCAGGGTTAAAATGAGACAATCTCTGCAACGGGGATTATCATTCATCACAAAGCGTAAAATAAGGGAAATCCATTCCTATTAGAATATTTATCATAGTAGTCAATATGGTATGTGTCGATGAATTATAACATTCTTGTACAATCAATTGCCTGCTAATGGAATGCGGGCTATACATCGATATGAAAGAGGAATAGAAGGTTTCTAAACAATAATTAATGGATCGAGACTTTCTCAACGTTAGAGCTCTTGGGCAGTTTTATGACATCTTAGTAATTCCACTTTTGACGTACTGGACTAAGAAACCAGCAGTGTTTTACTTTAGTGATGTGTCGTATTTGTGAGATTACTCCCATTCTGCAATAGTCCGTCTATTAATGGACTGCATGACATGGCGACTTAATAAATCAAAACGGCCATTGTTGTAAAGCCCAGCCAAATTTTTATGACCACAAGTCATTTTTTTTATTTCAAAGAAGAATGCTATGTACTTGCATAGATATATTCAACTTCTCCTTCGTATTGCAAACATTTGGTTAAGCGTATGCATATCAAATATTATTCACGCCTTCTGGCATTCAGTGTTTCCATCCATACGAGTTGAGAACTGTCCGTATAAAATGATTGATTCGACCTTACTGTTTTTCGATTTCAAACATACCTGACATACAAACATTTGCCTGACATATAAACCAGTCTCAACAGAAATTTCTCGGGTATATAAATCGTAATGAAGTCCGCTTTCAATTATGAAAATGGCACCATTCCCAACAGGAATATCTAATTTCAGATTAAGTTACTGTGTTAACAAATGATAGGTGAGCATATGTTATCATTTTGTAGTTTAACATCCCTATCTGTACATTAATGTTCAAAAAGGTCAACATTTTGAAAACTTATCAAAAACGAAGAACAAAATAAAAGCTTATCGAAAACTTTGAAAAAGATTTTTTTAATTAGCTGACGATCAGCTATCGACGGTTCCACTTGACGTAAAGATAATATACAGGCTCAAGAAAAAGCCATCTTAATTAATGATCAAAAGCGCATCGTGAAATTTGGAACAAGTTCTCTCTCTATAATTATTAAACAGCCTTACAGCCAAAGCAACGCGTGAAGCACTTTCCTCTCATAGAGTCAATACAGATTCATGTTGTAGACTCGATCTCCCTGCTCTCAAGAAGCGTTTGTTTGTCGCCACTTTACATCAAGAAGGGAACACATATCGTCGATTATTAACGTGTACATCAAAAACATTTTTGGAAGATCTTGATAGATATGAACCCTCTATAGAGTTCTGGCCGATTTTAGCTTGCGTATCTCTGTTACTTATAATTTCTTTATTAACTTGCATTCTAGATTGGGGAGATTTAGATTTGTACAACTTTTTTATTGTACAAGTTTGCTCAACTCGGCAGGCAGTTTTTTACGGTCTTTCAGAGTGATTTGAACTTTATTAAACTTTGAATTAAGGAAATCAATTCTTTAAGTATTCCTTTACAGTATATCAAGTGAACAAATACATACTGAACTTCAAATATTATTCAATTTGATGCTTTCATAAAACAATGCGCTCAACCAGATACTTAATATTTTTAGAAGTTAAAGGTTAGGTTTTGTGAAATAAAATTCTTAAAAGATATTTGAAAAATAAAATACAGGTTTTTCAAAATGTACTGTAAGGAATGTCTTTATCTCTTTAAAATTATCATTTTCATGGGATATTAATTCTAAAGCGTACACACTGCACGTTTGATCTGTAACACACAATAAACATAGCAGAAATGTGTTTATAAAAAAATGATGTAAAAATAACACCAGTGCCAGTGTAACATACTTGTCAAATAACGTTTGAAATAATTCTATCAGGTACTTATTTTAACATACTACTTAATACATAATACACAACTGCAGTTAGTGCATTGACTGTTTCACAATAACTTATGTGTTTGTTGGTATAACATATTTTATTGTTAAATGGTATATACAATGATCTAGCACAATTTCTCTAGACTTAAAACACCCACTACTGTGTATGCTTGTTAACATACGCATTACACATTAATTCATTACAGTTTAATTATTAGTAAACTGCACTTGCCTTTCCAATTGTGTTTGTTAAACCATTACATATTTAGGGTAAGTTGTAACACATACCTGCAACAGTTACCGGTACCACCGGATATCAGAGACAGAAAATGCACCTCCTCTCCTTCCTATTACAAGCTGGAAGTGACTAAATACTGACTGTGCCTGCTGCTTTCTATCGTAATATATGATGCTGGAATCAATTAATGTAGGCATCACGATTCTCACACGATACGTGAGGATTTATATTAATTAAAATTTGAATTTTGGATATAATATTAATAAACACATATACGTCGCTGTATGTTTTGTATATATAAATGTATCTGGTATTTAATTATTGGTTTATATGATGTTCATGAAAGAAATTAAATCGTGGTCCTCAAACACTTGAGACAAGGTGTAAAATATTACTTATAGAAATGAAAGGTGTGTAATATCACTTTAAAAGTGAAATTGCTGCCTGACAGTACGATTAGTGATACAGTTAATGAAGATATAATTATAATTCCATATAAACAGTGTTTTTAATGCCAGCAGTAACTTTGATATTTAAAAAATAAGTAAAATTTTTATTCAAAATATTTTTTTTTGCGCATTTCGTTGTTGAATCGATCTACACACCGAAATGCTGTTCGTGGACCTAACTAAATCCAGCAAAAAAAAACCCCGATGCCCATAAGCATTATTTAATGGGGATCAGGATGATGCAGTGAAACATTTGACTATTATAGTAATCAACGATTTTTGCTTATAATATCAAGATGTATTCTAATACATATACATTTTCATGGCCACTTTTGTGCCTCGCAAGGGGGGTATTTTGATATTGTTACTTTTTATATGTTTTTCAGTTTTTTTAACCGAAAAAATTAATTTCATAGAATGTTTTTGCAAATTTTATTCAATAGTTATCAAAATAGAATTATATTAAGAAATAAATAACGACCAAGCTCTTACATTTAATTTTTTTTTTAAACTTTATATGTTAACATGTGCTTAATAACAAATAATACATTTTATAACATTCAACAACATTTTGGCATTCAACGAAGATACTACAATAGGAATCGCCCCTTATTACTGGAATTTTGACTTTTTGTGTCAGTTTCTAAAATGAAACATTAAAAGGTGACGTTCTTTGGATTTTTTTTTTATTTATTTACGTTAGCAAAAATATAATGAGCACAAACCTACAATTTTATCAATCACTAATGCTATTGGTCGGGTGTGTGATCAAATTTATAATAGAACCCTTCGCGTAGGGTTGTACACTTGCTATTCTAGAGGTATCATACGCTAAATGCTAAATTTTCCAATGAATGTAAAATTATATATGACATTCCTTGGTTTGAATTATAATTTGGTCTTGAAACTCGCACTACATTTTCGACAAATGATTAAAATAACAACTCAATTTACTAGTATATAAGGGCAATTTTATTTTGTTACGCACCTTGACTGCACAAAAATGCAAAGGGCAATTTTATTTTGTTACGCACATCGACTGCACAAAAATGCACAAACTAAGACTATTTTGCTTGAAACAGACTATGAAACTACCACAAAGGTCAGTTTACGACATGACAATGCACTATTTCATTATGCAATAATATTGTAAACAATGCTGATTTCTAATTCGTTTAAATCTGCTCGATAATCATAAGACATCTAAAACCTACAACAAAATATTCATAGCGTATTAAACTTATCTCGATTGTCCCATTTGTTTTCGTTTTGTTTGTTTTGTCGTTTTGGTTTTTTTTGCTTCGTAAGTGCTTAACCTCTAATCCAAGAATATTGTACGAACTTGCACAACGATTTACATCGCCGCCATTTTGGACCGTCAATTTGTCTAGCACCCGGCGTTTAAACTTTTTGCACTTTTTTCGTCTCTCGGATTAATCTTCAGCATCTTAGCCCACAGTTAATTAAGGTCCTCCGTTTCCAACGGAAGACCTTATAGTAATTGTAAGGTTTTTAAGGTCTTCCGTTTCCAACGGAAGACCTTATAGTGATTGTAATGTTTCTTATTAAGGTCTTCCGTTACAACGGAAGACCTTATAGTGATTGTAATTTTTTTTATTAAGGTCTTCCGTTACAACAGAAAACCTTATAGTGATTGTAATGTTTTTAAGGTCTTCCGTTACAACGGAAGACCTTATAGTGAATGTAATGTTTTTCATTATTATTATTATTATTATTTTTTTCTCCTTTTTTTTGTCCACAAGATTTCTCAGAGATGGCTGAATATATTTTCTTGAAATTTTCAGGTAACTTCCGGTCGTACAGAAATACTCCAAAATTGACATTTAATCGTTTTGTTTTGTTTAACTTAGAAATAATTTCACAGAAATTTTTTTACAGTTGATATTGTATCAATTTTCGTTTAAAAAGTAAATGGATTTTTTTGTACCGTCTAATACAAGAGGAACGGATAACTTCCGGTCGTCACCGGAAGCACTTCAAAAAGTTTTGATTTTACGTATTTAATTTGTTTTCCGTAGAATAAAGATATTAGTAAAAATCCTTACTTCTGTCATCTATGCAATGTTAAATAAACAAAAAAATTCTACTTCCGGTGAGATATCTCGATTATCTCAGGAAGCTTTTTTAAGACATATATTGTACCCGCTAGATCTCAGAAACTGTAAGTGATCAAGACACGAAACTTCCACTGATCATATACATTTGATTGAAAATGTATTTGAACAATTCCATTTTGTCGATTGTCACTTCCGGGCCAGAAGAGTTCAAACAATTGAAGCTGTATATCCGTTTAACTGTTTTAATTCGATAGCTCTAGTTACTTCGATAAATAATAATGTAAGATAAGCAAGTAAACAAGAAATAATAAATTCAATTTTCATTGAAAACTTCCGGTTGTCCGTTTCCTGTCCCTAGAAAAAAGACGAGATCTCAAAAACGGTAATGACTTGAACAACTTAACTTTGTGGGATGATAGACCTATGTATGTGCATGTGTTAATACTATTTTGTTTTATTCGGCGTAACCTCCGGTCGTCAAAGGAAGTACACCCAATTTTGATGTTTTTGAAATTATGTTGGTTTTTAGCATGGAAGTAACATTTTAGCTATAGAAATACAAAAGGTCATCTAAACATGGTAAAAAAAAACCCCAAAAAGTTGTTCTTCCGGTGAGACATTTCAAATAACTCAGGTAGCCTTCTTTTTTAAAAACAAACTACCCACAAGATCTCAGAAACTGTGGGAGATCAAGACGCAAAACTTGTATGGATAATGGACATTTGATTGAACATGTGCTAAACGGGTTTCATTTGGTCTTACGTCACTTCCGGTTCTCACTCGAAGCGTTCAAGCGATAGAAGTTTTCTCTAACTTTAGATTTTTTTTAACATTTTACTCAATGTGATGAACAGTAACGTATCCTAGTTAAATGTACTAAAACAATTATGTACTTTCAATTTTTAAATCACTTCCGTTTGTCCGGGTCCGGTCCCGAGACAAAATCCTTTTCTCAACGAGATATTATAACTAACAAAAACTTGAACATCCAAACCTTGAGGAAAGACAAAACAATGTATGAAGATATGTTTACTATGTTGTAAATAATCCACCGTAACATCTGGTCGTCACAGAAAGTACTAAAAAATTGACATTTTAGTCTGTTTGTTTTGTTTAACTTTAAAGAATTTCTAGGGAATTTCTTCAGAATTGTTGTATTCATTTTCTTTTGAAAGAGTATTGGATTTTTTGTACGTATTAATACATGAGAAACGGAAGACCTTTTTGTTGCTATAGCAACAAAAGTCTAGTTCAATTATATTATTACGGCAAATGCAATGAACTGCTCTGATCCTTTTATGATGTCCTCTGAACCACCTACGATAGCATTTTGTTAGGACATGTCTTACAGTAACTGGTGTATTTACAAGATAAATATTTTCTATGAATTTTCTAGGAATGCAATCTGCCTGCGAAGTCTTAGAGCAAACATGCAACAAACCTTCATGATTTTTGTTCCTTACATACAGTACATGGAACAACATACAGTGCAAAGAATGTGTTTTATTTTTCTTTAGAAAAAAGTCGGTGAATTAATAAAAACATATCTAACTTTCATAAAAATAAAACTTGGTATAATCTTAAGATTCCTTGGACATCTGTAAAGGAGGAAAACTTCTATTCGTAACGATATCAATCCGGTGGCAAATTAAAAAGTATATAAAATATTTGAATAACTAATGAAAGTACATGTATATGTTGAAATATGATTCGTATTTTATCAATGAATTCGCTTGATGTTGATGTTGATCCTTACTGTCCACAGATTTGATGAACGTTAGATGCAAGTTTGTTAGAATTAATGAATGAGTTTTCCAACAAGTATGTTGTAGTGGATCATTTTTTCTCGTTTGTTCAGTTTGATCATGTTTAAACAGGTGATGATTTTTGTTTTTAGGCACAGGGAACTGCCCTTTTGTTCCGCCAAGAAATACAATTTACTAATGAAAAACACGTGATAAGGGTATTTCGTCAAAAAATCGTATCTGATCTTGTACGTTTCAGACCGAAAGTTAGGTTTAAGCAGAATGGTTTCCGTTTTTTAAAATTCATATTCTTTAAACAATATAAACTGTGTGTTTCTCATAGGAAATTTCTTCTGCAAACTTTTTAAGGTTTTATTTATTTACTTCTGTCAGGCATAGTTTTGTAGTAGGCCATTTAGAGGATCGTATTGAACTATGGATTTTTGTCATCCAGAAAAAATTGGTTTGCTATATATCCATATTGCACTTTTCTCTTGGTAAAATGTAACGAATTTTATCAAGCTCAAGGTTTAAGCTACATTTACAATGATCATAATATCACATTTTGCAATGAACGCTGCGGCAAAATAAAATACCGAAAAATTACAGCTCATATTGTTCTGACTTGCGTATTTTAATTGTTGAAAGTTATGCAACTACTGCATGTACAATCAACTCGTTTTTTTGGCAATCTATTTGTAAAGGAAAAAACTATTTTGCTTAAACATATGTCCATGCTAACTATCGCAAGCATAAAACTGAAAAATTACGAACCAAGTCCCTGGAGTTTAAAAAATAAATCCATAAAGTGCAAGTCTGACAACCATACCATGTCAAGAAAGGTTCCAGGTGTGCCCAATATCATACTTTTAATCTCTTAACAATAACAACATTATTTGCACATTAACATTTGATGTTATAAATGAGTCTAAAAATGGTTTGGTAATTGTAGGACCTTGTGATTGCTATATATCTGCTGCTGACATGGTAACATTAACTTGCGTCTTACAATTGATCACTTAGGTAAGGTATTGAAAATAATGATAAAAATCAACCCAACCCTTGAAAATATATAGAAAATTTTGCACAGTTTACGAGAGCAAGCCAATATTATTGGAACACATCGTCGTCCAAACTCACATTGTTACAAAGATTTTTATGATTGAGATTTCTTTGATGAAAGTAGTGATCAACATTTGAATTGAAACAACATCAATGCAGGGTTTCTGCACCAGCATTAAAAGTGTGTCCCTATGCAAAATTAAATGTTGTGAAATCATGCACCGTTAGGTACTGTGGACTCTTTAGAATTCAGGGTGGCTCAATTTTCGTGGTATTCGTGGGTAGCCCTGACCCACGAATTTACATCCTCCACGAAAACTAATTTTAAAAGATTTAGTTTTTCCTATTGAGACTGAAAACCGATGCATCAACAAAATTACATCCCCATGAATAAGCAAAAATCCCTCAATCCACGAAAATTGGCCCCAATGAAATTAAATGATTCCACAGTATATAATTTGAAATAAATATAACAGATAACGATCTGACGTCCAAAAAAATATAACAGATTAGGATCCATGACGTCAGAATAACCCTCGACGCCTTGCAACAATTAAACAGTCTCGTCCTATAAACACCACGTTACTTATGTTCACGTATGGAGAAGCTCTTGGGCGGAAAACCGTTTGGCTAAGTAGAAATAGCGTCAATGTAGAGATAGCCATTAAATATGTCTCCCATATATCAGTTCCTTGATGGCAAATTAAAAGATTGGCGCAAAATTATCTTACTCTGACCCGCCACCGATTTGACGACCATTGAGCAATTCATGATACACAGCTGTGCAATTAAATGTGTTTATGACGGTCGGCATCAAATGGCCATCTCGTCCGTCAATGTCAGCGAAGTGTCTTTGAAAATTAATTAATATAACTATAGCTCAACGCATTTATTAATTACCAAAAAACCGTGAGGTTTATGGTGTAAAAAAAAATAAATAATAAAATGGTCATAAGTAGGACCAAGGCAAATTCTTACGAAAAAGTCATACTTAAATATATCTTATATACCAAAACCTCAAGCAAACTAAGCGAAATTTTCATAAGGGCTAATTAGTTAGATACAAGATTTTCTCCTTTGCCTTTAGATACATTCAACATGAAATAAAAATGAATTATCATTGAAAATTTCTAAAAGCGTAAATCCTATATTATCAATAAATGTTTTATAGAGGAATTCTCGGTTAAACATTAATGTTCACTACTTTTTCGGTAACCTGAGTCACCCATATCACGATGCTATCCGTCTTCGTCCGTTGTGGTCTTATGCGTCCGTTTACAATTTTTTATTTTTTATTTCTTGAAAACTACGACGCAAATTGCTGCCATTATTTTGGTTTGATTAATCTGTAGAATTAAAAGAAACTATATTATGAAATTCACGATCTTATCACCCTATGGTCTAACACGCGACACCAATATGAAAAAGGGCCAAACTTTCAAAAATCCTCTTCACTACCCCCACACGTTAGGAAAAAAAATACATTCATGGGTATGATGACATTGATGTCACCAAACTTCTATTTCATGGTCTTTGGGCGGGGGTTCAGGCACTTGGGTGGGCCTAATATAGCAATATAGTGAAATTGTACAAACCTAAAGCCTTGTTTAATTTTCCTGAAAAAAAAAATCAAATATCTAGAGGAAATGTTTAAAACCTTTTTTTTTCAAAACCACAATACTACAATTTGTGAGATTACAATACAGGCATCCTAATAAAGCGTAGATTCCAATGGTTAAAATCGTGACGCCAGGACGAATACTAGTACTTCAGCTGGGGCTTGGGCCAATATGGTAATTTAGTGAAATTGTAATATGGAATTGTACATGTAACTTCCACAAAAGGGGGAAATAAACTGAATGCATAAATATCATGTCCATGAAGACGTCATCTAAATTGTGAAATTTACGATTCAAGGGTTAAAGCCCTTATTGTTGGCCATGCACTTAGTGAAAATTTAGAATATTTTTTTTACAGTAGTGGGAAATAAACGAAATGCATTGTTAAATTTTAAAGTTTACTGCCCATGGGACAGGGGTTTAGGCTTTTAATTGGGGTGGGGGTGATAAATATGACCATAGAGTAAACATGTATATTTGTAGGTGATTTTATTAACTTGGGTATTCCCCTTTTTATGAATTGATGTTTGCAAACATCAAATAATAAGAGCAGGGGAGTCTTAGATTAGGGTTTGGCTTAAACTAAAAAATGAAGTTTAAATGCAAAATGAGACTCCCTGACAGGTTCATCTGTCGGTCTATGGTACTCGGGTGACCGTCAAGGCCTGTTAACCTCTTGTTTGAAAGGTAATTTACATATATGTCCACGGCGTAGACAAAAAAGATGACAAGAACCCAGTGTCAATTAGCTACCTACATGTATTAATGAATAAAGTACTCAATGAGCTAATAAGATAGTCTCCCCCGATAAATTTGCAAATGAGACATGTAACGATCACATAGTTTTGCCTTAAAACTACATGCAAGAGCAACATTTCTTGTAAGAAAGTCTTCATCAATGTTGATACAAATGATTGTGATTTCATCGAGGACAATGAAGGCAACTTTCTCATTATTGAATAATATACTATCTTACATTCAGATAGGAATGTTGTGTTTGTTATTGGATGCCACTGTTTCATTGTGACGTTAAAGTAATGACCTCTTGACCCTTTGAAAAGTTCGCAGAGAAATAAATGTTTGCTCTTTTATAGGTATACATGCAAACGATGTATAATGAAATATATTTGCATATTTAAATATTAAAATTCCAACTTAAATGGTATACCTCAACATAAAGTAATTTTTGTGATTTACTAATTGCGTTTCGTAGCAAGAATCATGTACAATTTCAGGAAATATTTATTTTATTTCATACATGTACATATATGTATATGAGGTTGCATGAAGATGTTAATCATATTGTTAAGATTAACTCAAAAATAAATTGAAAACGGTTAATTAATAATTCAAGTAAAAATTTCAATTAATACTGAATGAGATGAAAGTACTGGATAGTGTGAATAATGTAGGTATAAGTCAAATGTTTTTCAAACTATTTATTTTCAACCATTAAACATTAAGATTTGTAGAGTATAATAGTAAACTCCGTAAACTTTTGTGGGAAATTGGTAGATCCCATACTCCTGGCCGATGAGTAAACGTCTCAAAGAACAGTTTTAATTTTTATTCTTCAATAAGAGAAATTGAACGTCTATGGAATAGCATCATTTAACTTTTGCATTTTCTTACATCAACACATCAAGATAGCACCATCCTCTAAATTATTACACAATTAAAAATTCTACATTGCTAATTTTAAAAAGAGTCCGAAATGGTTCCAGAAAAAAGAATAACCCCCTCTTGTTATCAAATAAAGCAAATGAATGAAAAAACAATTTAGGGTAATGATGAATAAGCGAAGTAGGAAACATAAATACGATTGGAAAATCACAAAATGCAAATGAGTGTGGACCACTGGTTTCCGAAACTATTCTCTGTTTGAATGTTTTCATTTACGATTTCTTGCATGACCGCCAAGTCTTTCGCAAATCCGCCATTTCCCTTATGACTTTTGATTTCTTATCAAATATCTTCATTTGTATATCCTTAGCTGTGGAGTTTCCTGCAGGCAGGCGGAAACGAATTCTTTTTGCCTTCGTGCAGGCATCCATTAGATTAGCACAAATGGAGAAAGTGGTTACCATAAAGAAATGAAAAATTCTAGAACTAAGTGGAGTCTGCGCCTTGTGTTCTCGCATTTCCGTTAAACTTTCATTATCCCATTGAAGTGTCACGGCACATTATTTTAAATTACCAATAAATAGAGAAAGATACACTTGTGTTCAAATATGTATGCTACCCAAGACATATGACTGTTTTTAACAGTTACGACAGATATAGTTTATTGAATTAAATGTGAAACCTGGCCCGTTAGTACTTGAATAGAACGTGCTTTAAAAGTAATAACTGTTTGATAAAAATGTTCATTTAGATAATGGCCAATGTATCATAAAGAAGGCGACATAACCAGTACATTCAATAAAATGGTAGAGACATTGATATTTTATAGTGTCTAAATGCACGGTTTGCCTCCAGACAGGCTAGCTGCATATTTCACAGAGCTACTAATGGAAGGTCAATTCTAAGCACATGGAATTATTAACCGGAATATATTTATCGTCGATGGCAATATTATAGGTTTACGAGAAATGTACTACTGAGTATGTCTCTTTAATTGCGAAGCTGTAGATTGACCCCATGGTTTCATTGCGAAACTTTGACGGAATATTTTAATAAAGATATACAACTCATGTTATTTATAGAGTAGAAATGAATAACACTTCGGCAACTGTAACTATTCTTTCACTTATAGACGGTGGTTCTCGACCGTCTAAAAAACTAAAGAGGAAAGTTTAGAGAATGTTACACTATATAAATAGTGCCTGTTTTCGCGTCGGTTGACAATAGTTTTCGAGGGGTGTTAATTTCAACTGTTATCCTCCAAAACAGGCACTATTTATTTTATTATACTGAATGTTTTAATTTTAGAGAAATTTTTACTGCTTTTATATAGAAATGACGTGAATTCTACGGCGAACTGTACGCGCATAATTTACGCGCATGTAACAATTCGTTGTGTTACCCGTCGCTAAGTGTGTTGATAACGCCGATTGTAATAGAACGGATTACTGCGTCTAAACCAATCAAATTTCAGTATTTAACATGAAAGTATAATAAAAAAAAATGTACCACACATATATAACATAATTATGCTAAACATGTGTGATACAAATGTGACCTCACATATGTTTGGCATGATTTATTATACCCCCCCCCCCCCGCAAACAAAGTTTTGGGGGGTATATAGGAATCACCTTGTCCGTCCGTCTGTCTGTGCAATCATGTCCGGTCCATATCTTTTTTATGGAGAAGCATTGGAAGTTCTTACTTCACATATAGATTGCATATGACTTAAGGGTGTTTCATGACCTTGACCCAAAGTCATTCGGACAAGGTCAATGGCAGAAAAAATGCAAAATTCTTGTCCGGTCCATATCTTTCTTATGGAGAAACAGTGGACGTTCTTACTTCACACAAAGATTACTTATGACCTAAGGGTGTCATGACCTTGATCCAAGGTCATTTGGGCGAAGTCAAGGTCACTATCAGAAAAAATGCAGAATTCTTGTCCGGTCCATATCTTTCTTATGGAGAAACATTGGAAGTTCTTACTACACACAAAGATTGCTTATGACCTAAGGGTGTGTCATGACCTTGACCCAAGGTCATATTGGGCAAGGTCAAGGTCACTGGTAGAATAAGTGCAAAATTCGTGTCCTCATGCATTAACAGTTAACTTAAAATAAAATGGAATTAAAGGATAGAAATTGGTTTGTTTACTCCTATTAGCATGAACAGTTTTAAAAAATAGAGAAGTTGTTATTTATAGAAAATGGACAGTGAAATAAATTCATCCAATATTTTCTATATTAGCAAAAATACACGCGATATGATTTTTTCTTAGCAGGAGGGTATCAATTGTGAGCTTGCTCACAGTACATCTAGTTAATAACCGCATTTAAATGACGTACGTTATTCGGAAACATATGTAACACGTTTGTTAAACATACGAGGGTTGTCCAAAATCTTCGTGGACAATCGCGCTTTTTGTTATTTCAAACGGTTTATTTATCCATTTGGTAAATCGAAATATTTGTCATAAAATCACAATAGGGTGATAGTAAAGGTTTTCCCTAAAGATAAACTTTTTATGGTTACGGAAAGTACCGACGGCCCAGCGTAAAAATTGTCAAAACGTCGTAATTGAGATTTTAGATATGAACACTTGCAGTTTTTATAAAACATGGCAAACCATTCATTGTGAAGTAGTTAGTATTGTGTGCGTCATTTTCATACGTCACTTGAGGCCGTTTCAAACGAGCAGAGGATTTTAAAAAGATATTACAGCAAGAACATGTGTTTAAAAACGAAAAAGTGACGTCGGCTTACTGTTCGGAACAGCGCACCACCATAAAGTTCTATGTCGACTTGGGGAAAAACACCGATAAAAATGATAGAGGAAACAGGAAAACCATCAGCATGGTTCGAGATCACATATCTACAAGTGACACAAGCGATTGTCTTATAGAGCTTGCGATTGTACCCTTCGGCAACACGATGAATGTAATATATCACTCTAGGGTAAACCAAGAACTACCTTAACGACGTTATACAAACGCTGTCTTTAAACTTAACGTCAGACTGGGCCCATGCGCCTGTATGTGCAATTAATAATGTAAGAATGTACATTGCTCTGGTTTTTATTCCTAAACAGTCATATGCTCAATAATTAAATATTATGTTTTTCTGAAAGTGTCGTCATTTCGATGAAAGTAATATGTGCCCACGAACTCTTAAGAGAACCCTCGTATGTGATATATACCATACGTTTAACGTATGTGTATCTAACGCATGTTTTTCACATGTTTCTCATTAGTGTTACATGTATTTCTTAAATTAAATGTCTTTGAAAATTTTCAGTTTTTCTTACAGTTTTTTTTCTTGATAAACTTCATCTTGCTGCTTGAACCACTTTAAATGATTACTCAATAACTTCAGCGGATCTTGAGGAAAATGCCATCCATTTTCCATTTCCAGCTACTTGTTGATATAAAATTAGAGATAGACAAAAATGACAGTCTAGAATTTAAATGAACTTGCTTCCTTCTAATGATTGTTAACGAACGATCGACGACGTATGAAGACAAAACAAGACCAATTGCAGTAGGTCACTTGGTGGTGCAAAATCAGTACCGGATATCTAAAACGCTGTGTTTAAGTCACAATACACACAAGAGTTGGATGAGTTGCAATTTTTAGTTCATATGCATTATTATACTCAATAATCAATAAATTCTATGTAATGATTTACAAACAAAGTTTTATCAAGGAAACATATTTTTTAAACACCTTAAAATGTTCAAATTTTAATTGGTTAGAACATTTAAGATACTTTTTTAGTCGTTTATATTCCTGCGACAGAGTTCATAAAGCTGGGCATACTATCTAATCTAAATATAGAACCGGTACTGGCGTAAACTTTCTTAAATCTTGATACAAAAGAATAACGCATAAAAATGCAACAAATTGAATAGTCATTATAGGGAAACATTGTGATTAATGATATACAATGCATGATAAATCTGGTGACGTTAATTCAATTTTTGGACAAACTGAAGGATCCACGTGTACCTCAAATTTCTTGTCCGAAAAGCCTAAGAAGTAAAGATTGCAATTCATAGTAGAAACATGAACATGTAAGTGGGCAAGAAATGAAACAAAACTAAACAAAAACGGATATTATCGTTGAATTTTAAGGACTATAGTTTTTGATTTGACATTTATATCATTGTTTCATGTTACATTTAATGTCAAAATATGTCATGAAAGGATAAATATACATTTTTGGGATTGCATATTTTATACTATTTAATTCACAATTATGTTTTTGTTTAAATATAAAGTAGTAGAACTTAAATTGTTTTTATTCCATTTTTTATGATTATGTTTTTTTTGTTTGCATCTCGATATCTCATTGTTCTAAAAACCATATACAGAAGAGCCTCAATCGTCCGGACGCTTTCGTATCCAAACCAATCGTCCAGATAGGTGAAGCGTCCGGGTATCTGAAATGTGTTTATTGTTGTCACAAATGATAATTTTTTTGTTTACAAATGTGAATACATTTTTCTGTGCCTAACATATGAAATAAGAACAAATTAAAGTCGACCGTTTAAACTCGCATATTTCATACAATTAACATCGCTTTATATTGTGATTTAGATGCATTACTGACATTTTTCTTCATTGGAAGTCCTCCCATATTACTTTGGATAAAATGCATTTTTGACAATTAAGTCTTTGTTGCGATTTTAAGGATTCATCCGTACATAAAACTCCTGTCTAAAGAAAATCACTATATTTCTATACCAAATATTCTTTATCGAAGGTACTTCCATATTAACTTAAGCCATGTGTAACGTAACATCTGTACAGAAGGTGAATACCCATTTAACCAGAAGTAATTCACCCCGAATGAAAATCACCTTTCAGTACTTTAATATTAGCAGTGTAATCAAACAATCCGTTTAAAATCTGACCCAAAACAAAAGAAGGCTAATATATATTCTCTGGTATAAACTGCATTAAAGTTTACAGTGAATACAAAAGTGGATGATTACTATAACCGATTAACATTTCTATCTTGGCACTGTCTAGATGTTTTACTATTATGAGGCCAATTACAGTACACTGAGGGTGCTATGACATCGGCAAAACATGAAATAATATAACTGTTAAAAAAACATTTTTAAATCAGATTTATTTCATATTTCGTAGTGGTGTGTGAAAATGTTCTCAACTTGTCAATCCTATTTGATCTCTAAAGAAACCTTATTGTTGTGGTTCTTAAACGTCATAAGGATGAACGAGGTTATTCTGCGCATTAAATCATTGTTTATAACTTTGAAAAGAGAGAACAATGACTCTTAGTTACTGTAGTCAGTCAAATTTTAATGAGCCCCTCTCGGTTCCCCAACTCATTAATGTCAGAACATTCTTAATTGAGAGCATGTACTTTCAACTCTCCAACTATCTTCACTAACCTCTGCAAGGAACATCGCAAATATCAGCTCTTATACAAAGCCATATATCGTTCACATTGTTGAAGTACTCGAAAAAAATAATGTTGCGGGCTCCAGGGAAAGCAAAGGCGAAAAATCCATATGCTCGTCCTAAGGTGCCAACGTTTTTAATGTAAAAAAGTAACACTCAAACAGTAGCAGTCTCTCATAGGAGCATTAACATTTGTTGTCAGGGCATTGTAAACAGAAAGGACTTTCGTAAGTTACATGTAGGTGGGGCTGTGGAAGGTGTCAAAAATCCACATCATTTTTCTAGAAAAACAAATTGAATAAAAATGGACCTACAAATGTGGGTTCAATTGTTGCTTATTTTTTACTTTACTTCCTTCATCCGCAAATAAAATATATATTTTTTTCTTATCCATTACATAACACAAACGGCAATACCTACAATCGCTTGTTTATTATTAGGTATGAGTCGTGTACTCAGCTCTTTAATTACATAGTTATTAATTATTCTGGGCCATGTAATCTTTCTTCTGTTGAACATGTACTATTGTTTGTAATTTATTTTTAAAAATTAGTTTGATATGCAAAGTGTGATACTGTGAAACTTCTTATAATAATACATTTCAGTTTTAAATCTACCATCAAGAACTTTTAACTGTATATGCTATACATCAATGCAATACAAATCTTCAACAGAAAACAAATAACTCTAATTATAAATGTTTGCAAACAAACACACCATTTAACACCAAACTTGTCATGTTTGTTATTTAGCTGAGTACTTACTCGAATGACCCCAGAAAGAACATACATACGACTTGACCGAAGGACACAGAAATAATTAAGTCTCCCAAAGGAAGTATGGAGACTTATTGTTTTGTACGATTCTAGATCTTCTTCTTTTCTTCTGGAAATGACCATATATCTCATAAACTGTTAGAATCCTGACCCATACATATTCTTGTTCCTTGTGTCAAGGGGCATCAAATGGTATGTTGGTCATGGGTCCGGGGATGGTCCTGACCCCCATCAAACATGAAGTGCCGAATATCTTGAAAACGGTTAAGAACCCCATCCCTAAACCATATATATTCTTGTTCTATGTGTTAAGGGGCATCAAATGGTATGTAGGTCATGGGCCCTGGGGGTAATCCCGACCCCATTAAAGCAAGAGGTGCCCAAATATCTTGAAAACGGTCGAAATCCCCACCCCTCAACCATATATATTCTTGTTCCTTGCGTTAAGGGGAATCACGTGGTATGTAGGTCATGGGCCTTGGGGGTAATCCTGACCCCCTTCAAACAGGAAGTGCACAAATAACTTGAAAACGGTGAAGATCCCAACCCCTAAACCATATATATTCTTGTTCTTTGGGTCATGTTGGTTCACCTGATGTATAATAAAGGACCCCTGGGACACATCATGAAACTTCAGAAATAAAAATAATCGTTCTTAATCTTTTTGGTTGTAAAGTTTGACCCATGTGGGTGAATAACCCCACTAACAATGATGGCCTCGTTCGTTTAGGAGACTTTATAATCGCCCCGAATATAATTACATCTTAATATCTCTACTCCTAATACCAGTACTACATATTTCTTATGAAAACGAAAAGAAATTATATTAATTTCAATGGAACTACACCATTTTCTTCACCTCAATGGCAGGATTGTGAATTTTAGCAATGTTTTACTGATAGGTCAGAAGCATATGGTTGTTGAGTACTTTTTGGTAATCAGTGGTCTTGTTTACTGGTTTTCAGACATAACTAGACAACATTGAGATGGTGACTATCTAAAAGGGCCCTCGTAAATAATGGACAATAGGATGAAAAGCATTTCAGATAATTTTTCTTTGACCTAGTCCAATTACCAAGAAATTTTCCAGCTGGAATAAACGTTTTAATTTAACCTTATTACCCCTTACATACAGGCATATTTGTTCAACCTGAGCAAATGGGAAATATTCTACAGTCAAAAACTGATTATAAAGATTTCCGCTATTACCATCACATTGACTTAGTTCAAATTATAAAGTAACTGCACACTATTAACCCAAAAGCTCTGTTGATGTGAATTTTGCATGATCCAAGACGACCTTGACTCTCTGCCTACAAATATCATGCAAGGTCACTGCACACCCTTTGATCGTAGGCACTCTGTGAGTGAAGTATTAGCCAGATTGGACAAAAGGGAGAAACGATATGCGCCAGACATGGATTTTTCATATACTTCAGCTATGACCTTCACATATGACCTTGAAACTTGTTCAAGGTCACTGCAGCCCCTTAACTCAAAAGCTTTCCTTGTGTGAAGCATGAGCCTAAAAGGGTTAGTGGAGAATATATATATGCTCTGAAGAAACATTGCGTGATGAAATATGACCTTGACCTACAAATTTTATGCAAATTCACTGCACATACTTTGTCCATAGGCAATCTGTGAGTGAAGTATGAACCAGATTGGGCCAAGAGGAGAGAAAATATGCCCCGGACAGACTGAACACTATAAGGTGCCCGCAGAGAGGGGGGGGGGGCTAATTAGGAATATAACTCTATTGGAGGTTATACCTATAGAATTTGGAATTCTTTTTTGAACTTAAAAACCTCAAACCCCTGCTCCACATAGACAACTTGGCACTGGTTCACGTTAGCAATCAAAAACATGAAAAATAAAAGGGTAATGCCTAATGGTTTAACTTCGTTTTTTGTCTTGAAGACTCTTCAGTTCCATATCCAGATTAAGGCGCAGCATATCACGGGTATCAAAAATTGCAAATGAAATTTCTCGTTATCAGGGGTCCAGGTTCAGACAGCTAGCCCCTTTCCCTGTATTTAACCAAATCAATTTTGGAAAGTAATGCAGAAACTATAAACAGACTTCTGCAAGCAAGTGAATCTGAAAATACTTGCCGTCTACAAATAAGGTTTGCAAAGTTTTTATAATTTCAGAGTCACATGTGTGTTTCAACAAACCTGGCCTCCCCCTTTATCATATTCTCAATTTTATTGCTTATGTGTGATGAGGGGTGTTTTAAACTATCAAATGATATATGTCTAAAATACATGTAAATTATGTCATTAATTTAAATTGTTGGAAAAACTTTAATCAAATCCATTTTGGTCAAAACATTGATGGCAGTGTACATAAAGTCGTCCACATCCTGTGATATGCAAAGACCAATCTTGTTGCCACTGTTATACAAATTTAATGGTGCAAAATCACATTTGTCTATTTCAACATAAGAATCAGTATTATTTCAATCATCGTTAACATTAGCATTTTTTGCATAGTTGAAAAGGGTGTTCCTAAAAGGCGGAACCGAATGGAAAAAGGGAAAATCTCAAGTAATGCAATTTACTTTATGTATTTGTTAATCAAGCTAAAACAATATACTTTATGTACTTTCGGAGCATTTTTAATGGATTATCAGTATGGGTTTATTTATTATAAAAATGAATGATTTCCTTAAATTTAACAATACATGCATTGATCACTTGTCCTGATTTTTAATCGGAAAATCAAACCAGACAAGTCTAGAGCTCTCTATTCGGATAATAAACATGTACAATATTCAACCGCTGACCTAAACGTAAACAAAAGTGCATTGCTAAGAGTACTTGTGTACTCGTATTCTTAAACGGTAGAATATTTAGACAACAAACGCCGATATTACAAGAAAGACATGTTTATCAATACCAATAAAGAACAAAAAGTAAACGTTATAACTAATTTACTCTACTCTTAACATTTCATCACAACAAAAGCCATACACTTAAAAAAGTGGTGCTATTCAATATGCTAAAGCAGTTTTCAATAATACCAAGTCATATTAACAAGGAAATATATTTTGCTTATTTCAACTCAAAGCCAATGACTCAATTTCAGTTTTCTAACATGTTGAATAAAACCGAAAAGTTTTAGATATTCAAACCTCTATTTACAAAACTGTTTTTGGCATAGGGGGAACTACTCACTTGTAATTAGTGGGTTTGTCAGAGGGTGGAAATCCCAAAAATGGGAAGATAGAGATCCACAGCGTACAAGCCTTACATTTGTCCTTTTTAAGTCTATATACAAGAGTATTGTTTACGAAAATTCAAATGCATTTTAAGTTTTATTCATTTACATTCATTCAATTCTACAGTGGCCATTCGGATTATAGGATCGTATATTGTACAAACGACAATATACAGTCAAAGCTAGTCAATCAAACTTGGGACTACGTTCATATTATTCGTTGTTGGAAGGACAGCAACATTGGGAAAAAATCAACACTCTTTTAAAGGTGTTTATAAAAGATGATGAATGCTGTTCTGGCAGACATTAAGGAGCGATTACCAAACTTCATGATTATTTGGTCTCATATCTTTAAACATGCATATTGGTCAAATGTGGTAGCTAATTTAAAAGGAAAAAAATGTCGACATAGAATTAATCGTTCAATTGCAATTTTTATTTTGAAGAAACTGAATGGAAAAGCAATCGGCTATCCGGATACATGTATATCTTCAAATAAAAGACGTTTAAACCGCTTAGATGGGGTTCATTTGACTGATTTAGGCACTGATGTGTTTATGGGTACAACCAAGAGAGCATTGAAAAATATAATAACTGAGTAGTTGGAAAATTACCTATCTGTAAATCGGTTATGCTTGTCATATTTATACATATTCAATTCTATCCTATACACATCTGTCGCAATATTACGCAACTAATAATTAAAATTATCACGCCAAGTTAATTGATAGGGTCAATCTTGTGTTTTCAAAGTCCAATAGTTTTTGGAAAATTTAAAATATGTCGTAACAAATTATTAAAATTTTGACGTTAATTTGATAGCGTTTATGTCGTGAGATGTGAATTTCACATATATAAATGCGTAATTTGAGAAACTTTTGATTTTTTTATTTTATATTGAATCTGTAAATATTGATAATCAAAATTACCGCCTTGACTTCGTGTGGCGGATGGTACATTCGACTTCGTCATATGTACCATTTGGTATGATATTGCATATAATGCTGTCTCCGGGGATTACTGATGTTTCCAGGCTTCTTTGATCAAGATGGGATTCCTGTCATATTTTAATACCGCCAAATAGTTGCATATTGCAATATAAATTTAATGAAAGGTCATGAAAAGCACGCCAAATATGATTTAATTTTTAGGGCTTTATTTGTATTTTTAAGGTGGTCAGATTAATAAAATGAAGTAATTTCAATTTTGTATGTGTTAAGAAAAGGTTGGGTTAATGGTCGCTGAATAACATTGCCAATCTAATTACTACGTGTACATTTTGGAACAAATGTTAACGTAATTGCTTATTTCTCGGCTATTATTTTCCCACTGACATGCACGAATATCACATGAGTAGACGCGGTCTCTACAGCTTGACAGTGTAAACATGTCCAAATGCAACAGCAGACAAAATTCTGGTATATTGTGAGAATCTTTAGAAATGCAGAACCTTTAACACTGTGCCGGATGATTATGAGAGTGCCAAAGTGGCATTTTTGCACCCGTCTAAGCTGCATACATTGCAAAATTCAAATATGCCATATGATAAACCATTGCTTTAAAAGTTTACAGCCACCTTTGTTATCATTGTATCTCGCCTGTCAAGTGAGATATTATCTATCGAATATAAATTCTTACCGGAAAATGGTTTTTACCATTGAATAAACAGTATTTCTATAGAAAATTTGAAATTTCCTATCGGAATGCAAACTTCCTAAAGGAATTTTAATTCCGATAGGATTTGATCAAATCCGATAGGAAATAATAATTTCGTATTGGAAAACTACCTCTCTGAAGCCAATTTCTACAGAAAATGTCATTCTCCCATAAGAAACATAATTCCTATAGGATCTTTAGAAAATCCTATAAGATGGTCAGAATTTCCTATAGAAGAATAATTTCTTCTATGGGAATTATTATTTTCCTATGGGATATTAATTTTTAAAGGTAAATATCTCACCGTCAGGTGAAACACACTAAAATCAAAGTGGTAATATATACTCTCTAGACAATGGTCTATCATTTGGGGTATATGGATTTTTCAGAACTGCATCTGTAGCGGGTGCAAAAAATATATAGTAATTGTGTATGTATATAATATGCAAAAATGGCTAGTATTGATATGCACATAACTGGTTCATACATAAAATCTTGGGTCAGTTAGCGTGTATATAACTAAGAGAAGATCTGAGGCAACTCCCTCAAAAGTAATTTGTCTGAACAATTTCATGGTATCAAGTATTTCCATAGAATGTGCTAGGAAATATGGAAATCAGTCACAAGTTTTGTGCGCCATAAATTTTGGTATTATTCATAAGTAATTGTGCTTCTACGACTTGTCAATCCGAAATTTCACATAGAGCTACAAATTGGCAGCTACATTGTAGTTGAATAAATGTTGTACAAGGATCGTGATCAAAATTGAATATGAAAGGTGAATGCAAGCCCATTAAAATGCATTGTGCTCTAATATTCTTTATCAGATGAGGACTTTAGCAACATACTCCACCTCAATAATTTCTAGTTATGTTTACTTTGAATGTGTTGTTAGCAAAACTTTAATGATTTTCCTAATAAATACATGTATGTTTAAATGTGTATCTGCCGCAAGACGCCACAATTTCATCAAATTTGTTACCACCCATGTTTTACTGGTAATGTCATTAACTGACACTGTTTACAAGTTCTTTGGCAAATGTTTTGAATTAATTTGATTGTTGGAGGACGACCTAACACACCCACACAACAGCGTTATGCTTTTAAGATTATATTCAGAATATCTGCTAAACATTACTAATCAAAGCTTTTCTGATAACACTTGTTTTTCGGCATCATTATACTGTTTTGATCATTTTTAATTGGTTTATACGTGATATAGAAGTCAAATAGGTGCATTTGCAAAGGTACATGTACCTAAAAGTTAGAAACGCAGGGAACCGCCTACGTCCTGGCCACTGTTCATATGCAGGCAGATATGTAATCAACAGCTCAATGTAAAATGAAAAATATGCCCTCTGTGTAATTAATTCAAAAGAATAATATTTTGATAAAAAAATTTATAATACTTTCAATCAACGGTAACTGGATGATGAACACAAATACAATCAGTGCCTTTAATTTTTCATTTTCAAATATGATAATTTTGGCCGCAAACATTTTTTTCTAATTCAAATATATATATATATATATATATAATTATATATATATATATATATATATATAAATATATATATATATATATATATAATATATATATATATATATATATATATATATATATATATATATATATATATATATATATATATATATATAACACTGTGTAGGATAATTATGCCAGTGCCAAGGTGGCATTTTTGCACCCGCTTAAGATGCAGTTACGGAAAATCCAAATATATACCAAATGATAGACCATTGTCTAGAGAGTATATAGCCACTTTTGTTTTTAGTGTATTTCACCCGACAGGCGAGATATTTACCTTTAAAAATTAATATCCCATCGGAAAAAGATTATTCCCATAGGAGATTTGATTTTCCTACAGAAAATATTGACAATCCTATAGGATTTTTTGAAATTCATATAGGAATTATATTCCCTGTAGGAAAATGGTATTTCCTGTAGGAATTTGATTCAGACATGTAATTTTCCTATAGGATATTAAGTTTTCCTACTAGATTTTATCAAATCCTATAGGAATTGGAATTCCTGCAGGAGGTTCTTGCATTCCGATAGGAAATTTCAAATTACCTATAGGGATATTGTTTTTCCTATGGGAAAATTTTTTTGCTACAGGGATTTATTTTTGAAAGGTAAATATCTCAACTGAAATGCGAGATACAATGATAACAAAGGTGGTTGTTAACTTTTAAGCAATGGTCTATCATATGGCATATTTGAATATATATATATATATATATATATATATATATATATATATATATATATATATATATATATATATATGCAGCTTAGACGGGTGCAAAAATGTCACCTTGGCACTGGCATGATTATCCGGCACAGTGTTATTTATATAAATATATCGGAAAAAAGAAACTGTGCATTATTTAATATATGAAAAAACATTTAAAAACAAGTTGCTGTCCTTTAAAAAAGGACTACAATACGTGGACCATTTGCATGTGTTTCCAACGAAAACGTGAAAGCCTTATGATTATCAAAGTTTCCACCGACTATAGCCGCCTACTTTTAACCACTAAATTTGTACATTGGATAACGTATATGTATAGCCCTTACTTTCTATCGGTTCATACTTCTAAAATAGTTATGATCTATCTATGAATGAAGTCTGCATGTATAGTATCAGGTATTCGGCGAATTCTAATGCGCACACATTACGATTCGCACTACTTTGTTAACAATGCAGTGACAGCTTTGTTTAAATTAATTTCATATTTTGATGCATTTTTCTTGAGATTTAAACTTTTATACAGTGACATGATTATTCAATCTCACTTAAATGCTTAAAAAAATTTAATCGGGAAGTACTCTAGCCTCGCCTACTATAAAAGTAAAGTTAAGTTACATGTGTATACGGAAAACAACATCGTCGCAAACCACGGTTATGAGTCCACAAGTTTTTTATGGAGAGAATCGATGTGAATCACACGTGGCCGGGTCACCGACGATGGGAAAACAACAAAACATTGCAAATTATGCTATTTTATGCATGTTGTAGTTTCGGCATAACATTAACTTATTTTATAATACTGACAGTTCATATCACATGCCGATTATTTCTTTAAAAGGAATACTTTGTTTCTGTACTGACTACTGTTTACCGACAACTTTACAATTACGGCGCCCTTTGAACTTAGGTGTGCCACACATATGGCATGGAATTCCGATCCCGATTCAGATAAACTTGTGCTAGACTGGTTCCCTGAGCTACTCATTACGCACAGGAACCAGGCTAGCTCATGCGCAGGCTGAATTTTCCCCATAGCATCCGGTTTACCTCGCTTATATATTTTCTGCGTGGACCTCAGGGTCCACGCAATTACAATGAACACATTTTTTTGTGTAATACTGTTAACGCGTGTATTCGTAACACCATCTCATAACACATTAATGTCAACGTCCAATAACGTCAATTTCAGCACAATCGAAAGTCACTGTTATTTCAAATTGAATAAACTAAATTATTAACGCGTGTGACCACAATTTGCGTTCACGCATGCTTGACAGCGACGCCTCATTGATGCCACTAAGGTGTTCAGAAATGCTTAAGGGATGTTGTTCCAGATGTTGGTAAAGCCTGGCCTAAATCAGCCAATGTCACTGGCTGATTTGGTAAACGGCGTAATCGTCTTTCCATTTCATCCCAGACGTGCTCAATTGGCGACAAATCGGCGGAAACAGCTGGCCAAGGCAAGACATCGAAATTATGTTGAACAAAGAAGCCCCTGACTACACGTGCAACGTGTGGCCTTGCGTTGTCTTGCTGCAGAGTGATGTGATTTTGATGTATGAAGGGAATCACATGACGCTGAATAATTTCATCTCGATAGCGTACGCCAGTGAGATTTCCATTGATAAGTTGTAGAGGGGTCCTTCCACGTGCTGATATTCCACCCCACACCATAACGCTACCTCCACCAAATTGTCGACGTTGCACAACACAAGCGTCCTGGTAACGCTCCCCAACGCAACGATACACCCTACAACGGCCGTCACTGCTATCCAAATCAAATCTGGATTCATCAGTGAACAGAATATTGGCCCAGTCCTGTATTCTGAATCGCAGATGTCGTGTGCACCACGCTAGTCTGGCGATACGATGACGTTGAAGCAGTACTGGGCGCACCGCTGGACATCTTGGTCTGATGTTTTGCTCGCGCAGACGATTACGCACAGCTCTTGGACTAATTGGTCAAAGCCCTGGAATGCTACGGGCAGTCAAACTTGCTGTCTGGAAACGATTTCTCAGATGCACAAGTCTAATGTGGTTGTCCCTTTGACGTGACGTCACACGAGGTCGCCCAGAGCGCGGTCGATCCTGAGTGTTGCCAGATTGTTGAAAACGTCTCCATAATGACTGGATGGTGTTCCGATGAACTCCAAAGTGTCTTGCTACAGTATTTGTGCCATTCCAGCTTGCAGCATCCTAACAGCACGATTACGTTGGTTTTTGTTGAGTCGTGGCATGACATAGGGGTAAAATTTGTTGAAACTAAAGTGATTTCCTTAACAAAAAAGTTTAAACAAATACTTTACAATACTTTACAGTTCTTATTCCAAACAGTATTGGCCGGTAAAAATCTTCAATAAGCAACAGGTGCTCACTAACCATGAAAAAGTCCGTTCACCCGGACGGTTACCATCTGATATTGTCAAAAACATTACCATTATCGATTGTTTAAATTTTATAAATACAAACAATAGATATAGAAAAATTATACTAAATTTTATAATGCACAGTTTCTTTTTTCCGCTAGTATATATATATACACACACAAGCATGTACATATATAGTTCGTTTCAATTTTTTAGAGTACTATGTATCATACTATATTAAATTTGTTCAGGCATATCAATTAGAACTTCCACAGTCAATATTAAGGAAACAATATTTAATGAAGTATCTTGATAGTATTAATTTAAATTTATTTTATTAAATTTTATATAACTGAAATTATAAAACCAATTATATTAACTGCACTTATCTCTTAATTCTATTTAAATCCTTTTCTTTGTTTTGTTATTGACCTTATAAATAGGGCCAAACCGTTTTATGAATTATAAAATTCACTCGTCTTTAAATAATTGCTATATAAAGGTAAATACATTTTAGTGGATCTCGATAATTCGAACTTCATGAGGCCATGATTAAACTTGGACAATTAAAGAGTTCGAGAGATTAAATTTTTTTATTCAAAATCCGGATTTATTTTGTTCGTATCATTGTGTTTCAAGATTTCTAGTTGCCGGAAGATGGAAAGTATAATCTTGTGTCTCATTTGTATTTTCAACTATACATCATTTCAACATTATAGAACTTTTAATAAAGAATTTTGTTTTCTTCATTACATATAGAATAGCAAATACAGATCGGTTTAATTTGGTTTACCGCTTATTTCAAATTTCTTCACCTTGAACGATATCAGCCATTTAGTTATTCCGACATGTTCGCGATTCGAACCTTGTCGCGGTACTCTATTACTAAGTATAAAATATTTTGGTTTCGTACACTTATAAACAAATACCAGCTGATTACAAACAAAGTAAACTAAAAACTTTTGTTACAACTCTAAATCAATCACCATTAACATATATGTGTAATATTTCCGCATGCTAATTTTTCTTTGGTAAATTATAACTATCTTATCATGGTTGAAATGTTACCAAATATTCATGATATGCATACAAGTGATATTCTATTACAGTTTAAGATGAATTTCTTATATTGTTTAGTATTACTTAAAAATCTTCAAGAGGGATTTTGAAAAAAACACAAATATGAGGAAAATGATATCGTAGACAGGAAGACTTTTTTTCACCGAGTAAACAAATATATATATCGGATACATTGTATATCTAAGTTATGACATATATTTTTGCCGTTTGAAACACTATCACATGGACAGGTAATACTTTTAACAATGGTTTTTCTAAAGACAGACGTCCGAATATCCTTCCTCCCTCAATATGATATACTATATTTACATTTTAGAGTGATTAACATGAATGGTAGATAAGTGGTAGACTTTCTATCAAAATAATATAAATTGAACAAATTTCGTCTAGTCTATAGCCATATTTAAAAAAAAAATTACGTAATTTGCGACCCTTAAAATCGTTAAAGACTACCATTCAATTATCATGTAACTTTATGTATATGTATGCTATTTATTCCTACAAACTGATTTGTTCTCACGTGAGATACGAACGACGACTGTGGTTAACTTTTCCGTGTACCACAAAGACACATGCAGTTATGCCCTTGCTAGCAATAACTTTCCAGATTCTTCTACTAAGGTTTTTTTGAAGAAAAAAAAGAGTCGTTATCAAAAAGATTTCATATCTAACAACAATTGCACAGCAATAATGAACAGATATTTAAAATTTATTATTGTATGCTCTTACGACAAACAATAGAAACTAGGTTTTTTGTGTTTTCTTAACAGACTATGCTTGAACCAGATCTTTTATTACTAAATGGGATAGTGTAAAAAAAAAATGAAGGTACGAGCCCTGTCAATATTTGGGACACCTCTTCATTGTTTGTAATTTCCCTATTTCATATTTTTTCCATTTTCAACATTGTTACTCGAAAGCGTAGTGCAGTTGGTTAGCGTGTTTACGAAACTGGAAGTCATGAGGTTGTTTCCCGCCTTTCTTTTAATATTTTTTTTCCTTTTCCAAATATTGTTAACCGGGTTTTCCAACGGAAAAATCCGGTTATTGAAATGGTGAAAATGCCGGGTGGGCAGTCAGCTGCCAAAACGGTACCCTCAATGTACGGATTACTACTCCTACAGTTTTCAAGATAGTAAGTTTTTCTTTTGCAGCTCAATTGAACTAGATCAGAGGCGTGCATATTGCTAGGATTTTGATTTCTGATAATTTATGAATAAAATAACAGCTCTTGAACTTAGTCATTTTTTGGCAAAATATTGCATATAGGGTTCTCCACTATATTTGATACAGTAGGTAGTGTTTATCAATTCAGGGTTGACATGGATAATGGATACAATTCACATAAAAGAAAACCCGGTTTGCTGTCGCATTGACAGCTTTTCACTTATTAAACATATTGTTTAATCAAATATAAGTAATGAAAGTGAATTTTGAGGAAAATATACTTTAATCCACTTACATCGACAGGTGTCCCATCCTAAGGTGGCACGGGACAGTTTTTATTTATACAATTCGTTGTAGCCAGGGGATGTGGGTCTTCGGAACACTGTAACTAGAATTTCCTCAGTTCTCATTCAGCACAAATACTTTTAATGCACTTGTTTTAATGCCAATCACAAATACCTGAAGAAAATTACTAGTCAAACCTGTAAAATTTTCTACTTACTGGTTTTGAGTTTTTGACCCTTTCATATTTTGATTTTTCAGCTTTTTTAACCCCCCAGCTAATTCCCTGCAAAGGGTTGACCTTCCATACTGTGTGCATGTTGCACCATCACATGTCGAAATTTACAATGTCCCATCCACCTTCTTTTCGTGTTATTTTACCTCCCGTCTGTCACTTGTAATTCACTGTGTAAAGTCAACACAACAGTCATAGCTGCGGTTTCGCATTTTACTTCTGGTTCTGATCAATCGCAACTTCCAGCAGAGCTCGGAAAAACACCTTAAATGTATTACCTTGGCGTCCATGACAGCCTCCCTTTTCATAAAACCTGATATCAATACAACACATTTTACGATCTGTTGAGATGTGAGCTATACTTCATTAAAGTCAACTATATACCCTAAAATAGAACACAGAAACGACATACCAGACTGTCTAACCGATAGTTATTTTAATGGGATATTGCATGTCAATTTCAACAAGAGACATCCCTTTAACTAATGGTAATAATCATTAAAAATCATTTCATGAATTTTAGCAACACTCATAAGCCTCCAAGTACAGCAATTCTCAATTTTACAAAAATATTTCGGGTACTTTATCCGGAACTGTACATTGCGCCGAATAACTATGCCAGTGCCAAGTAGGCATTTGTGCACCCGTCGAAGCTACATGCGTCGAAAAGTTCAAATATGCCATATGATAGATCAGATCATGACTTGAAGAGTTTATAACCATCTTTGTTACAAATTAATCGCATCTGTAAGATGGGGAATTTTACCTTTAAAATATAAATTCGCACAGGAAGATAATTTTTCCCATAGGAAAAACAATTTACTTATTGGATATTTAGAATATTCTATGGGAATAAAAGAACTTCCTAAAGGAAATTAAATTCCAATAAGATTTTAAATAAAACTCCCATAGAATTTTAAATTCTAATAAGAAATTTTAATTTCCTAAAGAAAAACAATCTCTTTAAATCAAATCCCTGCAGGGAATATTTTTGTCCTAAAGGAAATACAATTGCAATAAGATTTTTAAGAAATCCTATAGAATGTTCAATATATCCTGCAAGAAAATTATTTTTCTTTGAGGAATTATAATATTCTAGGGGGTATTAATTTTTTACAAAGTTAAAAACATATGCATTTTATCTCATTTTTAAAAAAAGGTTAACATTTAACCTGTCAGGTGATCAATGAGACACGTTTAAAACAAATGTAGTTATAAACACTCCAGACAATGCTCCATCATTTGGTTTTTATGATTTTTAACGAATTTATTTTGCCCAAATAACATGACCATGAAAAAATGTCATATATAATTTTCTCTTCAAACATTTTTCTTAGTCGGCTAGTTTGTATGTTTTGAACGATAGTAGTCTTTATTTCAAAAAAATATCTCTATGATAAGATTGTAAAAACTGTGTGACATGTATATACTGCAATGCTTATACATATATAATATTCCGAAGCGTATAATAGTAAAAGATCAAAACCTCATAAACATGCAATTACATAGTAGTCTGCTACCAATGCAGTATTATTTAAAACTCCTCAAGGTTCTGCGTCTAATCAGTAAAGATCAAATTTCTAAAAGAATATAGATAACTATCGGTGATGACGTCACTCAAGTAGCGACCCACCTAAAAATAAAATGCATCATAAAATATTACAAAGGGGCACAACTCCTAAAAAAAAAACTCACAATAAACTTTCAGCAATAATATTATCTATACGTTTATCTCTAACAGGGCCAGAAGATCATACGTTTCCAAGAAAAAAGATTTGGAATTTCCTGGTAATGTGCACATCTAAATATTGTGTCTTGCATACCGACAGTTTTTAAGAGTTAAAGAACAGGAAAAAATTGCAATTTTGGACATTTTGCAAAATGGTAATATTGGCCTCGCCCCAGGGCATGTACGCCTGACCAAGAAGACATAAATTTCACAATGTACAACATAATCATGCATTTACTTTTTTTCAAAAATATAAGGGACAATACATTTTCACTAAATACATGTAGCCATATTGGCTCCGTCCTGGGACCTGAACCTATGATCCAGGGAACATGAATTGCAAAATGCAGGTAAAGGGTGGAAATCGTGTAATAAGAAATGCCACATTGTTGGTGATGAAGACCATTGTATTCTAGACTAGACTAGGGGAAAGAATTTCGTCCTATTTTCAAAGAATTAAAGCAATTGAGAGCAGTTTTCCCAGATGCTCAACTGCTGGCATTAAGTGCTATTTTGTCTAAAGATGGAGAGAAGATGGACAAAAAAGGGTCGCCCAGCAGCTGTTGATAACCCGGTATGAGTCCATTATTTCAAACCCTACCAAACAAAGAAACATCCCTTGTTGTGAAATGAAGACCTGCTGTTGGTAAACAAAATTTCTGTGAGAAAAGCTTATGACTAAGTGTATGAGTCTGTGTTTATGAACTTCAAAGAAAACAGCAAGATTATCCACTCACCTTAATTTATTCCTGTGGAAACATTGATTGGGTGGGATATGGTTCTGAGCTGGTTGAGAGAATTTTCGGATACAGCATGTATGGTGGTGATGGACAATTTGAGAGTCCCAATGTTCCACTCTGTCTTGGAAAAAGGAAATGACGTGTATAATGCCTCAAAAACGCATAAAGTTTCTTAGTTTTTGAAATAGCTAGAAAACACACTTAAAAATATTGATACATCTACGAGTATAAAGTAATTCAATTTTCCTGTTACATGCATCTTGCATGCAAGTTTGTGTTTAAATTACCGGGTAATAGAAAAATTATTGGAAAACATATAATAATCATATCCAAGTTTATCAGGTTATTAAAAGTGATAATCTGTACAAAAATCAGCAGCCTCTCAAAACTGTATGTATCCTTGGATTTCTTTTTTCAAATTTCAACAAATCTAAAATTATCTATTTATAAAATAAATTTTAGCTGAAGAATATCAAATTTTATTTATTTGGCAAAGAATCCACAAGACAGTCCCCTGAGAGTTGTCATAGCTACAGTTGCACTGGGGATGACGGGGGGAGGGAGACCTGCGTTATGTAAGTCAGGTGATTCATGTTGGTCCTCCCAAAACTGTGGAAGGTAAATTTTGTGCACTACTAAATACCTGGATAGGAACCAATAAAAAGCTTTGAAATATTAAAGTTTGTTTGATGTTTAAAGTTCAATAATTGCAGTTTTATTTATAATATTTAAATTTAAACTTTGCTGTGACATCTATTATGAGAAATGACTTGGTCCTGTTACTTTCAAACCTTCATACATGTAATGATGATGCATTTCAATCTTAGATTAACAACATACATCCAGCATATTGGTCGAGGTGGTCGAAATAGAGAAATGCACCGTGACGCATTCTGTACTTCAATAGCACCGGCCTTTGGTGTCCAAACATTTCAAAGGAAATTAAAGAGTATTGTAGGAATGTCACACTTCGTAGGCAAGTGTTACGGAATTCCCACTTTGGATTTACAGATCCTACCGCCACTGTTCAAATCTGTTGTGATATATGGGAAAATTTTCACCCCACTTCTGTTTCGGATGGAATGAATTCTGAGAAAGAAAAGGTCTGTATTATCTTTCTACGTGACAACATCAGATCTGGAAGAGGAAGTAAGCTTAGAGTGTATTGTACAATTGTTCCGCTTTTCTAAACTATTTTACCTGGTAAAGGAGGAATTGACCAAAGACTTTCAAATTTTCTCAGCAGTTGCACAATCTTTATGCTGTATAGTAAAGCAGGTAACTGATTTGACCTTAACATAAACAATGTTTTATAAAGGTATGGCTTGAATAAGCATTTTTGGTTACACCTATATTGTGTTTTATGAATCAATGTTTTATACTAATTTTATACAGCTATTCAAAAACATATACCCCAACAACACACTGTTAGTAAAATGCTAGCTTTTAACAAATTCATGCAAATTATGGAATGGCATTTTTTTCCAATTTTTTAAACTATATTAATATTGAAATGATTGTGCACAATGAAAGGTTTCTACCCATTCCTTCAGATGACGGCCAACAACAGGAATCAAACCTGTACCTCGATCGTACAAATACGACACTGTCTTAGTACACCATGACGTTGGCATATGATCGGGTAGTCTAAAATGTAATTAATGCACGGTAGATACTTGTTATATAGTGTGTCAGATGTGCATGAATGCTACCTATAGTGTAATATTCCTCGTTAATACATTGTAGTATAGAGGAAATCTAATAAATACTAAGCAATGTTTATAAACCTAGTTTTCTAATCTAGTTAGGGTTTACCAAATATCAATCATTTACATGAGTGGAATAATTTTAGATTTTTTATATAATTCTTTACAAGTGAATTGCTTACGACAAAGAGTTATTTTGCTTTGCTAAAAGAGTGATCGCATGTTGTTTGCCCGATGAATAAAAAAACAAATGCATGTTCTTTCTGTTATATGTACATGTATATAATAATTGTATATTATACATACTTTTTAACAAATAAACATATTTTGAATGTTTCTGTTGGAATTTGTTAAGAAATTGCTTCGAGTTCATTATTTCAAGTTTTTTTTAGATTCAAATGGCGATTCATTTTCATTTGATGTTCAAATCGATACTATGATTAATAATAATTATGAAATTTGTTTGTTGTACATTGAATATTTGGTACAAACATTTACCACATTTTTCAAAAGATATAAAGAAATGGTACTGTTTAAAAAAATATATAAACTTAAAACTTAGATTACTATGAGGCAAGTATAACGACCCTTAGTAGTAAAACATCTGAATAAAATTATATCAAGTATATTTGTCCACATAATGTTTCAAGAAGTATGGTTAATAAGTCAAAACCTGTTGCAAAAAAAATGAATGAGTATTAGTTCATAAATGACACAATTGCAAAAGGAAAACGGACTATATTTCAGTGTTGAAGTGGATTGTCAAAGCATCTTCCACGGGCTATGGGCAGGGTAAAAGAGAAAAGTCGTCTTCGTGTTCTTAATTTCAACAGACAACCTATATTTCTTCAGCCAAATGTTGTGTTGAATCACCTTGACAAGACATTTCTCAAGTTTTGTCCTGCTATCACCTAGCTAGGTTTGTTAATTAAACATGTAAATTAATGGAATATTTTCTTTTATAAATGACTTTTGAAGTTGCAAAACCATTTCTGCTCACAGGAAATGAAAGTTCTAAGTATTAAATGTTTCTCAAAGAGCCGACAATTATAAACGCATGCACTTGATTGGTGATACTGTTTTCGCCCATATAAAATGCTGTTTTCCTATTCCAATTGGTGCCTTGTAGTACTGTAGTTGCTTCGTGTTATGTTCCTTTCCCAACATTACTTTTTTGAAATGATATCTTGGCCAAAAATAACCATTAATGAAGGCCTGTCGGAATATAAGTGAATTTTTCCGGGGTGCTGGAAGAATTGGTTTCGTCTGCATTGATCATAGCAGGAATAATAGATCAGCAACTATGAAACTTTAAGAGTCCCAGATGTAGCTGTTCAAATCAAAAAATGTATAACTGAAGATCTTTTGTGCATTCCATGGACAACAATGATCTTTTCTTGTCAACTTACTTTGATGATGTCTTGTTCCCATTCATCTTCCCAAGATAAGGGTTTCTGATCCGCTCCGCTCTACAGACACCCTTGACCAAATAGGCAGAGTTTGACGGGGTTAGAAACCTCTCACGCTGGTTGGTGTCATACAAGTTTGCATGATCCAATAATATAGGTTGTTTCAGTATTAATGTCAATTGTGAATTGGTCAATGTTGAACCGTTGTCAAATAAATTTGAGTAATAGTAAGTAATTGACTTACTGTTATCGGTTTTTAGTCCTAGTGAATCCATATTATCTACGAATTTGATTTTGTTCATGGGAGGAGCCATATTGCTATACTGTTTCTGTTTATAACGCATTTTCTGATCGGTCAGAACAAGAGGTCACAAAAGTTTTAAAATGAGTACTCTCACTAGATGGCGTAATCGTAAACCCACATATGCGTTGTCTTTTCGGTCAAGGGTTTATGTAGAGCGGAGCGGATCAGTAACTGTTGACTTGGAAAGATGGGTCCCATTTAAAAAAAACATAATTGGGCTTCTCTGTATGTTTTCAGTCTTGAACTTTGAATGAATTGGTTTTCGATCTCTGATTGTACTTACTAGGTTTAAAGTGTGCATAAGAATTTCTTCCGCACCATCCACACACCTGCGAATGTTATTGTCATTTAAATTTACACCAAGTGGTTTTATTTGACCCTACCAGTTTCGCAGTACAAATCGTACCTCGTGTTCATTGTCTATTTCTTAGAATCTAGGTACTTGAAATTAAATATGAAATCTAAATGTTTATTGATTTTAAACTTCATTAATTGATGGAATAAATGAGTTCTAGAAATACATGTGGCAAAAGAAAATATTATAGTTTTTATCTGCTGCTGCAACAATTTACATGCTTTGTAGCGATCCCCCCTAAGGATTAATTTTCTATCCGTTTCTACCCATTAAAGTTATAAGGAAGGGGGCTTAAAATCCAGAATAGATGCTACACCATTGTTTTAGCATCGGTCAAGCATATTGACATTAGATACAAGGACCTGAATGATAATGTGCTTGAGTGGACTTGTTAAATGACACCTGGTGTGTTTCACTTGTGCTTTATTAAATTGAATTTCCAGAAACATATTATAAATGTCTATTCATTGATAATTTTAAAAAAAGGAATTTCAAGATATCATATTTCCATTTAGCTTTGGATCACCAGTGACAGAACTGCTAGGTAATAAATGTGTACCAAAGAGGTGTTGGCTAATGCAAAATTTAACATACCACTTTAATAATTTGTTTAATGTTTGTATATTGTACTATTTAAAAAACACTAGGATCAACATACAAGATTTTCTTTGTTTTGGACTTTTTATAAAAATAGTAAACCCAATGTAGTAACGTTGTAAGCTGCGTGTACAGTTTGTCACTCTTGAAAACATCTTGTCAATTTCAACCTGTGTGCCAGGCAATGAACTCCAATGATTTCAGGATGGACATTTCGCATTGATGTGATTAAACCAGTCTTTTTGCCCATCCTTTTAGTAGCGCCATCACTTCCGAAGCCAACAAGTTTATTCATGTGTTCCTCAAACCTATTTTCTATTTTACTGTTTTTCATAAATGTATACAAGTCTGCTGAAGAGGTTGAATTTGGATCCCCAATACAAACAAATCGTGCAACAATTTTTTCCATTTTTAGATGCTTGCAAATAATGTTTCCTGCTCCACACTGCACTTTCTGTACTATCATCCTTAGTAATACGGAAGACTTTGATAGTAAACAATTCACTCATCCTTGCCTTTGCTGCATCAGAAATACACTCTTTAAAAAGCTGTAGCTGCAGTTGGGTTGTGGTTCCACGATCATAACCTTTAGCAATATCAAGTTAGCATCAAAATAGCAGTACTGCTATCAAAATAGCAGTATTGCAACAAGTCAAGAAACATTCGCACTAGTCTTTTAAAATCTCCGCTATTTTAAGACCCATCAACTTGAAATTCGGCATGAGTGTATCTCAGTTACTTTACTTTTATGAAAAATACATGCATAATGTGAGTGCTTAAAAATTTATTGATTTATTAGGCTTTTGAAGCGAGCTGGTGGTTTTTTTATCTGGGTCAGAGTTCGACCCCTTTCTTTACTTATGGTTACACTGAAATTAATGTTAAAACGGGCTTGGCCACTGTGCATCTTTCTCTACTTTGATCTTACCTGGCCTAGCGCCGTCAATAAACTATATCGGCCACATGTTTCAACATCGATCATAGTTTGGTATTTGCGTTTATTGAAGAAACTATCGAGGTAAAAGAAAGCGTTTAATAGATTACGATCGGTTGGTTGAAGGTAATTCGTACGAAATTTAGTCGGATTTTTGGAAGTTGCTGCGGCATTTGGACTGACACAAAACGCAAAATAATCGGTTCTTGGTTACTTTTGTCGGATTTGCCAGCATGACCGAAAGATTTCAAGAAATCTGCACTATTAAGGATTTCAAGTTACAAATTGCGTTACGGCAGGTAGAGAAAGGTCACAAAATGCCAACAAAGCCTAACATAGCAAAAGCAGCCATTGCTTTATCAGATCAAGATGAGTTTGTAGAACTTAAAAGAATGGTGCAACAGCTCACAACTACATTCTCCGAGTTACAAGACCAAAATCAAAAGCAATTTATAGGAAACAATTTTAGAGGTAGAGGAAATTAGATAGCATCATATAACAACAGAATGGTGCGAGTCGTCGTCATCAGCGACAAGATTCATTTCAAGAAGGAGCAGATGTAAGCAACCAGTTCATAATCAGATTGGATATCGGGGGAGACTAGACCATGTAAAGCGGTTTTAAATTGGAGGAAGCCTGGACGGAGGGGACTGTACTAGGCTTAAGCAGAAGGATTTGTAAAGACCCCACTCTAAGAAACGATAGAGTACCTACACCTATACCCCCAGGGATGTTTGGAAAACCAATTGAAGCAGAAATAAAAAGGAAAGAAAATTCAAGCTCTTTTAGACACAGAATCGACAAGCCAAATCATATTACACAAAGGAACTTTCACAAGAAATAGAGATTAAGGCCTTGGACCAGAATTTAGAGATAATGTGCGCAGAAGGTACTCAACTACCATACGAAGAATATATATAATATAGAGGTTGATATTAAAACACCTGGAGAGAGTAACATATTGACAAGAAGCAATGCTGGTAGTATCAGATAGTCAATACATATTCCAGTAACGATAGGTACCATGATCAGCTGAAGGATGAAAATGGTGCTATATATCTACAGACAGCTTCCCTTACCACACCTTGGTTCATGTCATTTAGATTTTAAACGCTCGGGAGAGAGAACTTCGGAGGAATTGCAATAGACAAGCAGTAGTTAAAAATACTTGTTTAATTACTCTACCACCAAACTCAGTCACTTAGGTTGTAGGTTATTACGACAAGGAGTTACCATACCAATACAGCTTTTTTACTACAGTCCACTATACTAGCACCAGATTATTTACTTTTGCAGTTTGCGCATACATGTATATTTATTCAAGACCATGACGTAGAACACGAAAAGAGTGAAACACCAGATTGATTCATTAGACGAGAAATCATTCGAACAATTGTATAGTCGAATTCCAGCAACCATGTTTGATTAAGAAAGATCACATTTACGACATCTTTTGGATATTGGTATCATTAGACATGCACATTCTATTTATACATTAATTGTTCTTGTTTGAAAGAAAAAGAGGAATTCTTTATGTTGATTATAGATAGACAACTAAACCAGTTAACAAAATAGGACATATATGCACTGCCCAATCTCGAAGACTTGTTAGATTGTATGGTTGGACATACATTCTTTTCCATTATTGACAAGAAGTCGGGATATCACCAGATAAAGATTTTGGAAAGTAAAAGGAGCGCACATCATCTCCTTCGCATCATACTTACCTGTTAGAGTTTACGATAGGTACTCATTCCGGAATTTGTTACCACCGTCGAGTCAAATTTTAAACACACCCCCAACCTTAACAGCGCCCCCTACTACAGCGCATGCTCATCTTCATTCATCGAGAAGAAAGTTTTTATTATTTAACGTGACAGTTTTTCGTCCCTTCGTGATGGGGAACGATAAAGATAAATATCTAAGGGCTCTAGAGAAACAGGTGAGGCGAATTCGCCACAGATAGACGCAAATGATAATAAAGTTCCCGGTAAGGAACATCAACCTCGTGGTGCTGGTAAGAACCAAACCTCTAAGAATCCTGGTAAGGATTCTCGCTACGAAAAGACATCGTCATCTAGCCGACAATTTATCCCCCTCGTATCAGATTTTTCGGAACCGGTAATGTCCGATCTTATTCCGGAGATTAATTCTTCGACTGCCATGTCCAGACGAGAAGTCGATGCGATGTTCGACTCGAGGTTTTTAGCCTTCGAAAATAAAATTATTAATCTCTTATCGATCTCAAATAAGCAGTCTTCGGCAGATTCGACCACTGTTTCCAATGACCCCCCATTTAACGTAATGGCGGAAGATGACGATGCATGCAGTTTTCTGGGTACTGAATCGCCAATTAAACGCCGCTCATGGCAGAGTGAGTGCACAAACACAAGTTCCAGAAACATAACACATATTCCAGACAACGTAAATGTCACTAATGAAACATTTTTGCATAGTAATGTTACTAATGTAGAAGAAGACGAAGAATTAAAGTCAATTCCAAAGTCATGGGACAATATGATAAATAATGTAAAAAACATCCTTGACATCAAAGCTCAAAAGCCAAAAGAGGAAGTTAGAAAATCCTCTTTGTCACAGTCTTTCACTGGCCTTCCTACAAGTAAAAAAATGACTGATGTACCCAGTCTACCAGCGGATGGCATTATTGTTAATGCTTGGAAAGAGGTTGAGAAGCCCCTTCAATAGATAGCTTCTTTTAAAACTTGTCATAGATATCAATATAGGTGGCCAGATGAATACTTTGACAAAATTGGGAAGAGCCCTGATATTGATGCTTCAGTCAACACTTACATTTACACAAACAAAGGCATAAAAAGGGCCCTCGGGAATTGTTCTCCTCTAAACGTAAGGCAAAAACTGCCTTTGCAGCTATTGATCAAAGTTTAAGATTTCAACAGAGAGCAGTGTCTCATGCCTCTCTGTTATTGTCTGCCCTGTCGAAGGGCTTAAAAGGTGAATCAGAAATTCCTGAGGATATTCTCTCCAGTTGTTGGGGGGACTAGCAAATGCTATAGTAGACATTGGTGATTTGTCTGTAGGAGCTTCTGCTCCCTGTGTTCTTGCCAGACGCAACATTGATATTGATGCTATGAATATTCCAGATTCATCTGCAAAAAATTAATTATTGAAAGTGCCTCTAGAGGGGGACAAACTATTTTGGCTAATCAAAAACCAAAGTTATCAACAACTGAAGGTAGAACAACAATATATAATAGAGCAAACTCTCAAACGGTATCAGGAGAAAACGTACCCAAGAGAAAACGTACCCATTTCCTAGGGTACGTTTTCTCCAAGAGAAACGTATTCAGGTTTTCTCTTGGAGAAAACGTCCCAATAAAAATAATAAACATAATTTTAAATAGTTTTAAATACTATTTTACTGCATAAATATGGAGGAATATATGAATTTGATAGATATATGAATTAAAGGATAGTAATTTTTTTTTATATGTATCGGTTGAACATGTCAATTATTTTAAATACTAATTCAATGGAGATTCAGACCTTCGTGTCTCCATTTCCAGACGAACTAGCACTATCAGTGGCTGCTCTGAGTCTCAGTTGGCAGGGAATACTGGGATATGCCTACCCTCCAGTAATCCTAATTCCAAAAATATTGCAGAAAATGTAGTCATCAAACTGCATAATAATACTGATAGCCCCGTTCTGGACAAAACAACCATGGTTTCCAGATCTAGCTCAGTTATTAATAGACTACCAAGTGAAACTGCCAAGGCTACAAAACTTGATCAGTCAGCAAAGAGGCAGGTTTCATCATCCTAAATGGATTGTGAATACTATTAAGATAGCTTATACAGATACAAGGGGGTGAGAGCACATGATGTAAGAAGTTTCCCATCATCTTGGGCACTGTTTCAAGGAACACCCATCCAAGACATCATGGAAGCTGATTTCTTGGAAATCAGAGAATACTTTTACACCTTTCTACATGAGAGATATGTGCAGAAAAGCTTCCTTTGGAAGAGCTGTGATGGCAGCTGCTCACTTAGAATAACCCTCAGAGGTAAGTTGTTTCTTATTTTTCTGTCAATTTATAAGATATTTTCTTTTTGGTTAGGCACTTAGTTAGTACACTCACCTCCATTTAGCTTCAAAATCTGTAGCTATCGTAAACTCTAACAGGTGAGTATGATGCGAAGGAGATTATAAATTTCCTTTGAGATAATTATCTCCGAGCATCATACTTACCTGTTAGTCTCCCTCCCAACCTCCCCACTTATATCAGACAGAAGGCATCTCGAATGAAGATGAGCATGCGCTGTAGTAGGGGGCGCTGTAAAGCTGGGGGTGTGTTTTAAATTTGACTCGGCGGTGGTAACAAATTCTGGAAAGAATAGCTATAGTAAACTCTAACAGGTAAGTGTGATGCTTGGAGATAATTATCTCAAAGGAAATTTATAATTCTCAGTAGGCCCTTCAGGTTTTGAATTTAACATGATGGCCTTTGGTCTCACAAATTCTCTCGCGACATCTCGCAGACCCATGGAGAGCATTTTGGCAAACCGAAAGTATGTTGTGTATTCATAGATGTGATTATTTTCAATAAAACATTTGAGGGGCACTTTCACAATATACAGCTTGTGTTCAACAAGATTAAGGAAGCCACACAGAAGATTTCTCCATTAAATTGTTAATTCTTAAAAAGGAAAGTCAATTTTATTGGACACATAGTATCAGAGAAAGATATAGAGAAAGACTCGGAAAAGACAGAGAAGGTGTTCAATTCAACTGGCCGAAACCCAGAACACCAGATGTTCGCTTATTCCTGGGGATCGTCGGATATTATAGACGCTTTATTTCCAACATTAGCAGAATACGTTGGCCATTAACCGACTTGATTCCATCACCACTTTAATTAAAAGAAATCCAAAGTAAAGAACAAACCTAATAACGATTGGTTAAGGGGCACGGATCAGGATCAGGCTTTTGGGACCCTGAAGACACACTTGGTTTCTGCAAAAATTTTAGGATATGCTGACATCACCTTACTATATGAGTTACACCCTGATGCATTAGGCGATTATATTTGAGCAGTGTTATATCAGGAGCAGAATCGAGCCAATTGTGTCATCACTTATGCCAGTCGTGGACTTAATAAGGCAGAGAGAAATTATCCTCCACATTAGAGAGAATGTTTCGCATTGAAATGGCCAACATTTTACAGTCTTGACATATAACAATCCTGTGACATACGTCTTAACAACTGCGAAACTGTACAAGCCATATGTAATTGTGCAGTGCCAGCGTATGTGGAATCTCTCACTTTGTCACCATCAATAGTTGTAGATGATAAAGATCCAGTTAAACCAACACAGGGAACATCATTGATCGATTAAAAGCGCAAGATCAGGATCCTTGTGTAAAGAGAGTGATAGATATATACAAGCCAATAGGAAGCCTTCAAGAAGAGATTTAGGACCTTGCCCATTATTGCGACAATTCAAAAAATTTAGTATTGAGTTCTGCATAGAGAACAACAAACGAAGAAATTAAGCATTATTTAGTTTTACATAATGTTCATGCATCAGCTGTATTGAAAGCTTTGCATAATGATATTGGTCATCATGGGAAAAAAACCTTTTACTAATCAAAGACAGGTTCTACTGGGCATGCACAGCGACGTGGAGACATGGATCACCGAGTGTGGGAGATGCACCAGGAGAAAAACACCAAACAATCAACGGGCTTCTCCTGTGAACACTGTCCCCAGCGCACTGTTGGAATTAGTTTGCATGGACTACCTGACACTGAAAGTGTCGACGGGAGGTTACCAGCACATTATGGTGATCACATACCATTTTACGCGCTACTCCATGGTTATTCTAACCAGAAACCAGCTCGCAAGAACAACAGCAGAAGCATTCTTCAACCACTTTATCGTGCGTGAGGGTATACCTACTAGAGTTCATTCTGATAAGGGTGCCAATTTTGAGTACAAGTAAGATAATTAAAGAATTGTGTTCTTTTAAAGGTATGAACAAATCGCGGACGAACAACTATCATGCCATGAGTAATTGTATGTGCGAGCGGTTTATCCGTACTCTGCTGGATATGCTTTATTCTCTTCAGTCTACTCAGAAAGTTAATTGGAAGGCATATGTAAATCCTTTAGTATATGCCTACAACTGTACCGGCCAAGGAAGTACTGGATAGACTCCTTACCTACTGATGTTTGTTAGACCCGTGTACATAACTTTGAGGGTGAGAAAAAATGAGGAACCGAAGAAATTAGTGTGTAGCTGACTTGCGGTGTAGGATACAAAAGGCGTATGAGTTGACGGCAGCATCAGCAGAGAAAGCACGAAATAAGCAGAACGAAACCTACAGTAAAAGGTAAGTACGCGGATATATGGGATCAGGAACCTTATACAGTCATCGCCAACCCAAATGAGGATATTTCTGTTTTTACATTTAGAAAGGAAAGTTGTAGAGGTCACACTCGAACCTTGCATAGAAATTTCTTGCTTCCGGTCGGTTTTGTTAATGATGGACCTCCAACACCAGCTCCTAAGAAATCCAGGAATAGTAAGTCTGTAACCAAACAGTTAAATGAGGAAACTAAAGAAACCTGGAAGGAAAAATCTATGGAGAATGACTCTGAAGACGATGTGCAGGGTCTTGTAATTAATCAGGAAGATCAAGAAACCAGCAGTCCAGTTATTGGTGATTGGTCTCATATTGCTCAGATGACTAATGTAGATGGTGATATATCATTTCAGAACACTAGCGCTAGTGATAGAGAGATTGTCCAGGATGAGATTCTAGAGGCAGCAGCATCTCAAACCGAAAGTCAACAGAGTTGAAACAGACGTTCCTCCATGGAGATCGATGAGACAGAGGAAGTTACCTGTTCGCTACCAAACTGTTTACTTTCTGCTATGCAAATCTGCAGCACGAGTTTGTGTTAAAAAAAAAGACTGGGAAAATAATGTGTCCTATATTACTACTTTGTGTTTTAATAAAGCATGTTTTCCAATTTGCTGGAAGAAGAAGGCAGAACCATTTTGGAAATATTATCTTCCAAATGAGATTATGTGTTTGGTTTTATATCTATGAAGTCTATATATTTAAGGCAGCAGAAATTCCATAACACGCCACTTCAAAACTATCATTCTAGAAGTATGACCTTTGCACCTCATGGAAGGGTCAATTTTGGGGATTTTGATGCCGTTCACAAAATAAATCTACAACCCACACAGCAGTCTGTTTTTGTTTATTCAATTCCATCCTGTTTCATATCCATCAGGGACAGCCTCGTTGTGAAATCGAGTGTAGATAAATAATTTAAGATTCTCTGCCATGTTCCGGTTTTGATGATGATGACGTTTAATCGAGGGATGCGAGAGGAACAACGCGTAATAATTCCGATTTGTTCAATCTTTTATTCATAACCGGAAACTGTCGTAACAAACTAAATTAAAAAAGGAACGAACATCTTCGATCCGGAATTCTTGTCCGGTGCGATAAGTACAGGTATGGTTCAGTCAAAAGCATTTGGCGAGTTTATTTATTCCATTATTGAATAATTCTCTAAAGGTGCTATAGGGTAGGGGTTGTCACTAGATAGCAATATTGACACAATGACTGTTTGATAAATGACCTTTGAACAGTAATATTTTTGATGATTTTTTGTGCAACTACCATGCTATTACTTCCATATTCATGTTTGTTTAAGTTGCAATATTCACGTGATCACATCTCCCACACTTAAAACTTTTCAAATAACTGAAACAATGATGATTGCAATCAAAATTTATTTTTTAAAGACGCATTTATTCAGTAACAGTGCAAAAAAGAACTATCAATATTGTCCAATCGTATTTTATTTTCCAGTCTACAGTCTTTGAGTACGGTAATTCCAAAATGGACGACCTGATAGGTTTTTGAGTCGAATGGCTGTTTAAATGGATCTGATTCCTCAAGACAGACGGTTAACTGTCAGTTGAATATTGTGAGAGCGACCAGAAGCTAATTTGAGTCAAAACGTTACACTATAAATGATACGCAACGTCAAAACCCTCTGATTTGTATGATTTAAGTCGCAAAAAATATCGCTGTGAAAGAGTTATTTCGCTTTGCTCAAAGCGTTATCTGCATGGAATGTGCCCAAGGAATAAAATATGTGTAGTTTAAATTTTTCTATGAGGGATATAAAGCTAAAGCCAGATAAAAAGTTATAGTTATCTTTCTTTTGGCATTTGAGATTCGTATAAGCTCTGTTACCCAAAGCGTTGATAAAAAGGTATAAATTTTTATTTACCTTTCTAATAAACGGCTGAAAGGGATGTCGAAAAGCCCTTCCTTTTTGTTGAAGACAATCATCGGTAGAACAAAGCTACTCGAAGGTCTGCTTTAGGTAGCGACATTACATTGTCGGACTGATATCTGATTTAACTAGGCCGAGTTTAATTCGAGTGCTCATGGCTTTGCGCATCTTTTTTATTTTTATGCAATTGGTGCAAAGTTATAACTTTTTAGTATTGAATCTTTAATATTATATTTCATATTTTTTTACAAGTACTTGAGAAAAATTTTATTTGAGATGGCGATGGATCTTTTGAATAAATATTAACTGACAGAGCATCAAGAGAAACTTTTGAGCATTGTAAAAGTGTTTGTTCGATGACGATCAATATTTAAAAGCACATATATACCACAATATGCCAATTTTAGAGGTAAAAAAATCGTTTTTGATGTTATCCGTGGACCTAACCACGATGTTAAATTTTTCTAAAATTTTATTAGTTGATGACTTTTTAAAATAATTTCCATACATTGGAATGAAAAAGAAATTTTTAGGGCAGAAATACAAGGAATAAGGCTTATATATGGAAAATTTTGCGCTTTTTCAATAAATTTTCATAGGATTATATAGTTAAAATTGATTACTTTCGAGACGACCCCCTAGGAAATTGGGGTGGTTAATATTTTGTTTATTTAAAAAAATTTGATATTGAAGTAAAACTACATGTAAGAAATTCCATTTAAAATATCTAGGGTAGAAATAATAGACTCGTCCTCTTTAAATTAGTTTGAAGGGCAAAACTTTAAAAAAAAATCCTGATTTTAGGTTCTGTCGTAGATGGAGGCATGCTATGGAGTAATCTTTATCGCATACCTAAGTGCCTTTGGATCAATGCAATATTAGCTAGCAACTTCTACCACAGTATAAAATACCACCTATAGACAGTGTATTTTTAGTTGATTCTGGTGCGCTTATTCATTCACCAAATTAAATTCGCTTAGTATGAACAATAAATTACCAAATTATAAAGAACTAAATATGTAAACCGTTGTATATATAATCCCAAAAAAATTGATAAACTCTAGCGCATCAAAGATACTCAAGATACATACTGGTCGTCGTTAGATCACGTAAATCTAACCAGTGCCGTGAAACAACAATCAACAAATTAAAACAGCTACATAGGTTCACAGCAATATCTTTGATGCCCTGTTTGATTTCTGCTTATATTTAAATCATTGGATGTTGTGATTTTATTTAGTTGTGAACTAAGTTAAAATCATAAGGCTTTTTCATTTGCTTGAGTAAAGAGCTAAGTATATTCCATGCATTTGTTCATCTCTTTTGTCTACTACTTGTCGCCAGGGTGCAATGTTTTGGCTGGAAAGTTATCTATGTTTCAAAGAATATACCTGTAATTTAGTGTTTTTATCATTATTTTATCCTTCAGATAGTGTCATCGATATCAAAGCTTTTCAATAGTTCTGATTTATCAAACGGTAGAAAACGTTAATTTAAGGGCACTAATAAAACCACATGCTCGTATATTGCGGTTCTGGGTATTATATTAGCAGCTTTCCCAATTAAATGTCAATACTGCCATGGAGACAAAAATGAATTTACATGTGACTGCCTATTAATGACAATCAAGAATGTTTGATGAGTAGCTTTAGAGGTGGTCTTGAATAAGATAAATAGCCTTTCTAGGTTATATGTACGTCCATCTGATCTGAATGATAATAGCTAGGATACAATTGAAGCATAAATCTCTATCATGTATATTACAAATAAAAATCATAGAATTCGTCTATTCAATAGCAATACGATTCTGCTCCATGCATCGACGGCTGAGTTTTTACATATTTTAAGTTCAAAGCGGAATATTCAGTAATGATTTATGTTCTTTGGGTGGTATCTTTAATTTTCTACTAAATGCATTAACAATGTCTAATCAGAGCAATATCAGCAAAGTTTTATGGTTTTCATATTTTCTGGTGCAAGTGAATCCGCATAGTGTTCACTGGTACACGGTGCCACTACTTTAAAGTGTGCGTGTTCAGTCGACGTCGTCACCAAATATTTCGAAGCTGTCATTTCATTCATTTGGCAAACGACGATAGTCTTGCCTAAAAACATTCTAAGGATAAGTATATTTATGTAAACACAAATAAACCTTCTCATTGTCACATTAACTTCATTGTTTAAAAGACTAACGAGAAAAAACAAGTGTGTTGAACTTAACTCCCAATGATAAATAAACGTATTGCTGGAATCGGGTAAGTTATTGCAGAGCCTTCTTCTCGAGCAAGAAAGCAATGACAGCTAGAGAATATAGGATGACAGTTAGAACCGTGCCGATACAAAATCAATCTCCCTACTAATACAGCCAGGTTGACAAACGCATCGATCTTTAATCCATTCCTTTCATGAAAAAGACACTGGCTCTCGGTTTTGCCTTTGAAAAACGGATGCAAATAAAAGAATATATCACATCAACATTGAACTGGATTGTATAGATTTACGATATAAAAGGACCTTGTGTTTGATCGCTGGATGTTTACTACAATAGGAAGGTATAAACCGTTATTAATTTCAAACAAACAATATAGTTACGTGCAAGTTGTCTGTTTTTTTAATTTATGCCCTGAATGACTGCTCCGTTTATACATGTTGTAAAAATGTATGACAAGACGCTGGTTCTGGCAATATTGGTTGATTTCTTTGATGACTCTTACTATCTTTTATTATTTTTGAAATTATTGATTTTTACGGATTAATAGAAACTTGTACATGTACATATACCCCTTCATTATAATAGAAAGAAAACACATCTCTCTATCCCATTTTTGTCCCATCTTGACCCAGACAGATCATTGTCTGACTTTGTTTAAAAGTCTCCATCCTATCAGTTAAGCTTGGTAGTAGTAATGACCTCTAACCTAAAGAACATTGGTAAAAATAAACTTGAATGATTCTCTTTCCGGCCTGATTTTATTTTAAATTATAATTTAAAGCTTATAACTTTATCTTTTTCAAATATTTTTTCTATTATTTAAGTACATACGTATGCCCCCTCAAATGGGACCCTTTTCTTCTCTCAGAAGTTGATATATAATTCCATATGAATTTTACAAATTATGGCCTTCTTTTATTTCAGATAATTTTTTTCTGTATATCTCAATGTAAAAAAAATCACTCGAACCTAGCTGGATGAGTTTACTAGCTAACTGTCATATTATTTTATTAAATTAGTCTTAATTACATGTTAGTCTAAGATGAATGGGATACCCTTCAGACTCCCGCGAAATACAGCTGAATTTTCAGTATTTAGGAATACTTATCATATTAAAGGCTTTTTTGTTCCCTCAATAAAGATTCACATTTAAACGCCCCATCGTAGTTTTTATTTTATTTCAAAATTATGTCTTAACGGAAAACGCCCTGGTCATTAATTAAGTATACTTGAAAGCCCGTCAACCAATTCAAGTTATCCATTCACGACCAGCTGTTGTCCGTTTGTGTCCAAAACTAACGCAAATGGTTTTGCGAAGTATTTTGCACGTTTATTGTAAGTGAGTAACTGCAACTCTGCGGTCTGTCAACCCTAATTTAACCGTAGATCTACGTATCTAAGCTACAGTTAATTTTTTTCATGGACGTGTATGTAAGCGAAATGAATAATAAGCATTATTTATGAGATCTCATTTTGCAAACGTTTGAAGAATTTTGGAAAAGCGACGGTCATAAGATGTACCTTTTTATAGCGTTGTCCTTGTACTTTTGTCCTTTTTGCCTGTCGTGACTTTATCTCGCTGGTATTGATTTGATTTAATCTACCATACGTTCTGATGACTTCCATCTGCTATTTAGCTTTGATCATCTCTTTGTAGCAAGCTTAGATAATCCCAGTAAGCTAACTTATTTTGTTATATCCTCGACCAAAAACAAGTGATCGTCATTTATTGTCCCATCTGTTCATCGTATGGTTAAATGAGTTCAACATCGCCAAACAAATGTTTTTTTTTTTCACAGGCGCGTCATAAAGGATAGTTAATTTCTGTTTCATTCTTTCTTTAACTTTGTAATACAATAAAACTCAAATGTATCAATAGTTCATAATTATTTAATTTAAGCTGAACACCTTTATTAATCAATTTTATTATACTTTCATGCTAAATACTGAAATCTGATTGGTTTAGACGCAGTTTATAATCCGTTCTATTACCCTCAGCGTTAGCAAGACACTTGGCAACGGGTAACACAACGAATTGTTACCTGCGCGTTAATTTTGCACTTACGGTTCGCCGTAAAGTTCGTCAATCCTAAAGAAGTCATTAAGTTTTCGTTAAAATTAAGACATTCAGTATTAATAAGATTAATAGTTTGTTTTGGTTATCAACAGTTGAAATTGACACCCCTGAAAAACCATTGTCAACCTCCGATTCGCGTCGTTTGACAATGGTTTTCTCCAGGTGTTAATTTCAACTGTTTCCCTCCAAGAAAAGGCATTATTTATATAATGTTTGCATTGATTATTTTTTTCCGACCAGTTCAAAAAGACAATAGTACATGTACCGCTTTCATTCTTGGTACAGCCAAACAGTGGCAGTGATTCCCAGTTGGGGAAAATTTTGCTAATCGCAATATGAACAAGCATTCTGAGAGCAGGAAGCGATACATTTCTCCAACCGGCACCCTCAATTTGAAACAGTTGTTTTATGCGCTAAGTAGGTCTCGAGAAAAATCGCTTAAAGATTGTTTTTATATAATAAACCCAATTTATTATGAAAATCGAGTCGTTTAAAATTAATTTCTTTATCGGGAAGTTTGATATCAATTCGCCAAACAATAACGAAAAAAATTGTGGAGAACGAAGATTAGATGGAATGGTTGACAAACCGCGATAAAGACTATAATAACCGCCCGGTTTCACCGATAGGGGACTAATTAGGAGGTGTCTACGCTTATGGTTATATAAGTTTCTTACATCATTATCGTATATTTAGTAATTTTCACAAATTATCTTATTATGAAACCCAGAGACACGCTTATGAATGTTCGAATTTTCAACTACTGCTGTGGCAAATACTTGAACAACTTTTATGTTCCGTAACTTACATGGCCCTACTAGTGCTGCCAGTGCGATGGTTGAAAGCTGTACAAAAAGGATCAACAAATGACATTAATTTTATCAGTGCACTTCCTGATGTAAGAAACTCTATACAATCATAGTTTATTGTGATAACTGATCACTGATAACATCAATATATAAAAATCTAAAACCCTAGAAATTTAGGCTCTGTTGGGAAGGGTAGTAAAATTGATAAAATTTTAAGGTAAATTTATAGAAGGTTAAATGGAGGATTTTGGTTAAAAATATCTTTTTATTTGCCATGTGAGAGATAAAGTGTTTATAAAACTGTTAAACATAAAATCCATCAAAGTGGTCAAATGTTAATGATATATAATATTATCGATAATATCTTTACCATTTTTTTTTTCATAATCTAACTGACAACATATTTGAAAAGTTAAACTACATGTGTGATTACATTTAATTCCTGCTGCTCCGAAATTGAAATATGAGAAAATGTAGAATTCAAAGTATCGAAGCGTTAAAAAAACATGCACATTTATTTCATTTAGATTCATTATTTTCTGCACATTATAGACACATTTGTATATATTTCACATAGCCAGCAGACGATACAATAGAAAATAAAAGACCTTACTCATTTTGTCCTTTCTTATTATCAGTGTATGTATGTATGTAATTAGGACTTCCTCGCCGGCAGTATTTTGTTTTAGGATGATCTAAATGCTCGGAAGAATAAAAGATGTAAGTAGACTGAGCTACGTGCATTTCGTTATTAGTCTACTTTATAGTTATACGTGTTCAAGTGAAAATTTGAATTACATGTAATGTCTACTACTCTCTTTACTTTAAAGCTGCTTGGTCCGATTTTATATCAAATTTTATGCACGCTTTTAAACGATGGTTATGCTAAGTATATGTATAATAATAGACATTGCAGTAGTTTTCCCAGTCAATTAAGCCAAATTTCAATGAAGAAAAATACGTACAAAATTTGCTAACAAATTAAACATAAAAGGGTAACGCGTTATTTCGCCTCATGTTAAAACACCCCTGACGAGGAGACGGGTATGGTTGTATTACGACTTTGTCATCGCTTTGAATAAAGGTCGAAATGATCAGACAAATTACAAATAAACATGTGTACGTTTTGTTCGCTATTATTTCTGAAGTTTGCTTTCTTTACAATTGATGCATAAGCGGGTTGAATGACCTCAATCATTTGGGGGACGAAACCAAACTGTTTCTTTTTCTAATCATTCCCGTGATGCATTTTGGTTTGTTTTTTCGTTTGCCCAAAAAGAAATTATTTTTATTTACTTTGAATATTTCTAACTTTGAAAGGAGACTGATTCTGCTGGTGTAAATAGGAGAAAGTCCATAACTTTCTAAGATAAATGACAAATAAATCGGATCAAGCAGCTTTAAATAAAATCTTATACCTATAGTGATCTAGCCAATTTTGGTCGCTTTATTTTTACCCGCTTTTAATTATTCTTAAACTTATTAAATCGGTCTCCTAGATAAGTTTTTAATGTACTTCTTTTATTTGAAAAAAACTTGCAATGTATCATTGATAAACAATTATAAAGATACTTAATAAAATAACATAGATGCAAGATGAAAAAAATTAAGAAAGATTAAAAAAAGATGTTAAAAATAAACAGTAAAATTTCCTCAAGCTGGATTAGGTTCACGGGAGCTATGAAGGTAAAAATACGCTTGTACAAAGCTCACTACCTTCATAACGTCATTAGCGTCCAAAAAGGCGACTCACTCTCAAGGAAAATTTAACAACTTTAATGCGCAACTGATGACATATTCTAAAGGTGGTGTGCAAAGCATTGAAGAATCTGTAACAGGTTGGTTTTCTTTTTCTGGTAGTTTTACTTTCTCCATGGACAATGCAGTTTGTGAGGAGATTTGTTTTTAATTTTTTAAAATTATATCACTCTATATTTACATTTCAGTCATTATAAATTTAGATTAATCATTTAATTTACAATTTAACAAATATTTTATTATACAAATGGATACATAAACGGATTTGACATCAGGCAACTTGATATACATGTAGAATTAAACTGCTTGAAAAACTGAGCAGTTAGTTCTATAGGGAAGTTGTCCATCACCGAAAAGTAAAGAATGTGAAACTTGATGAGAACTGTGATTTGTTATGTTTATAATATTTTGAAAACTGTTAATGAGCAATCGTTTTTTTATAAATGTAAGCTGGACAAGTAAGGAAAAAAGTTATTTCACTTATGTGCCCACAATTGTTACAAACTAAAGTGTCACTTAAGTGTTGGTTAGAAGGTGGGCTTGCAAGTGACTGGGTTTCTAAGTTGTCGGTGAGCAATATTATTTTTCCGATTTGTATAATAGTAAATTTTGGCCAACGTTACGAAGATTATAACCATGCTGCGGTGGTCTGAAAGGTAAGATTAAATCTTGTAAATATACAGGGGCTATGCCATAAACAATCTTATAGAATAACGAAGTTTATGTCTTTCCCTTCTCTTACATAATGGTTTTCTCCCCAACTCTGAATACACAACATTCCTAGAGGAATTTTTCAGAGACGTGCAATTATTCTCTCCGCTTCTATTTGGACATTTTCTAAGATATTTGAATTTTCTTGCGAACAATTATCCCATAGAATACTACCGTACTCTAGAATTGGCCAAATAAAAGCAAGATAAATCTTAATTGATGCAGTCCTGTCTAATACATGTTTTAGCATTCCTAATAGATTGAACATTGAACAAGCTTTAAAATTTGTGTCTATATATACATGTATATATATTATTTATATGGCATGGCCATTTATCATGCATCGAAGACACGTTTGATTCGAGTACTCACGCACATAAAAATCTATCATTTAGGTCTTTGTAAATGACAGTGTTATTTTAAACGTCATTTATGTACTGAAACTGGATTAATAAATAAAGCGATTTACAAGAAAAGGGCACAATGCTATCGGAAAAATACCCCAAGCAAGCTCTTAATCAATTTCCGTAGATGCTAATAGTTACCAATTCAACGTGTCGAACTGATGCGCCTCTCAATGAAGTTATATAAGATATCGGTTTTTATATTCTGATATTCCATCCCACGAGTGATGAAAACCGTTATATCTGACGCAATGCAAATGGAAAGGAATCTGAACGATAGAAAATAGGTAGCAGATACCGGCGCTAAATTAATGCCTCGTGTACTAAAATGGTTCATTGTATATTAAATGGATTCCATTGATACCTGATCTGTGTCTGATCTTCTATTGTTACCTGACTTTTGTAAGATCATCTCGTTGACACCAATCCCTTGTTGATCATGACATGACATCTGATTTGTACAAAATATCAGATTTCAAATGAAATCTGCTTTATTTTCAAACTGATGTATGCATTTGTTTGTAAAGAATATTGAAAGATCAAATTATGAACATTGCATGGGGGTTGTTAAACTTTTAAGATATTATCAAAGATGAAGGTTATTAAAGGGAGTACTAGTAAAACCTGGAAATGCAAAGAAAAATTAAACAAGAGGCCCATGGGCCACATCGCTCACCTGAGGAACAATAGGTATGATAAAATCAGCTTAATGGAGTCATAATACATACAATCTGGACAATGTACAATAATACATGTAGATCCTGTATAAATAAAATACATTTTTCCCCTGGATATTCTTATGTTTATAATCATTAGTCCCTTTTCTAACGGGATGATTTTATAGTCATATCATATGTTGAGTATTGCAGTTCTCAAAAAGATCCTTAACAATTGTTTATATATGGGAAATAAACGTACATAAACTCTGAACCTTGAATTGTCCAGGGGCCAAAGTCTTAACAATTATAAAGAATCATCTGGCTGATTAGTTTCTGAGAAGAAGATTTTTAAACATTTACCATATATATTTCTTCGTTAAACTTTAACCCCCATTGTGGCCCCACCCTACCCCTGGGGATCATGATTTTCACAATTTTGAATCTACACTACCTGAGGACACTTCCACACAAGTTTCAGCTTTCCTGGCTGATTAGTTTCTAAGAAGAAGATTTTTAAAGATTTACTCTATATATTCCTATGTGAAACTTTGACCTTCCATTGTGGCCCCACCCTACCCTGGGGGTCATGATTTTCACAACTTTGAATCTACACTACCTGAGGATGCTTCCACACAAGTGTGAGCTTTCCTGGCTGATTAGTTTCTGAGAAGAAGATTTCAAAGATTTACTCTATATATTCTTATGTAAAACTTCGATCCCCTATTGTGGCCCCACCCTACCCCCGGGGGTCATGATTTTCACAACTTTGAATCTACACTACCTGAGGATGCTTTCACACAAGTTTTAGCTTTCCTGGCTGATTATTTTCTGAGAAGAAGATTTTTAAAGATTTACGCTATATATTTCTATGTAAAACTTCGACACCCCATTGTGGCCCCACCCTACCCCGGGGGGCATGATTTTCACAACTTTGTATCTACACTACCTGAGGATGCTTTTACACAAGTTTCAGCTTTCCTGGCTGATTATTTTCTGAGAAGAAGATTTTTAAAGATTTACTTGTATATTCCTATGTAAAACTTCGACCCCCCATTGTGGCCCCACCCTACCCCCAGGGGTCATGATTTTCACAAATTAGAATCTACACTACCTGAGGATGCTTCCACACAAGTTTCAGCTTTCCTGGTTTTATGGTTCATGATAAAGATTTTTAAAGATTTACTCTATATATTCCTTTGTTAAATTTCGCCCCCCAATTGTGGCCCCACCTTACCCCCGGGGGTCATGATTTTCACAACTTTGTATCTACACTACCTGAGAATGCTTTCACACAAGTTTTACCTTTTTGGCTGATTAGTTTCTGAGAAGAAGATTTTTAAAGATTTACTCTATATATTTCTATGTAAAACTTCGACACCCCATTGTGGCCCCACCCTACCCCCGGGGATCATGGTTCTCACAACTTTGAATCTACACTACCTGAGGATGCTTTCACACAAGTTTTAGCTTTCCTGGCTGATTAGTTTCTGAGAAGATTTTTAAAGATTTACTCTGTATATTCCTATGTAAAACTTCGACCCCATATTGTGGCCCCACCCTACCCCGGGGGGCATGATTTTCACAAATTAGAATCTACACTACCTGAGGATGCTTCCATACAAGTTTCAGCTTTCCTGGTTTTATGGTTCATGAGAAGAAGATTTTTAAAGATTTACTCTATATATTCCTATGTAAAACTTTGACCCCCAATTGTGGCCCCACCCTACCCCCGGGGGTCATGATTTTCACAAATTAGAATCTACACTACCTGAGGATGCTTCCACACAAGTTTCAGCTTTCATGGTCTTATGGTCGATGAGACCTATGTTAAATTTCGACCCCCCATTGTGGCCTCACCCTACCCCCGGGGGTCATGATTTTCACAAATTAGAATCTACACTACCTGAGGATGCTTCCACACAAGTTTCAGCTTTCCTGGTCTTATGGTTGATGAGAAGAAGATTTTTAAAGATTTACTCTATATATTCCTATGTAAAACTTCGACCCCCCATTGTGGCCCCACCCTACCCCCAGGGGTCATGATTTTCACAAATTAGAATCTACACTACCTGAGGATGCTTCCACACAAGTTTCAGCTTTCCTGGTTTTATGGTTCATGATAAAGATTTTTAAAGATTTACTCTATATATTCCTATGTTAAATTTCGACCCTCAATTGTGGCCCCACCCTACCCCCGGGGGTCATGATTTTCACAACTTTGAATCTACACTACCTGAGGATGCTTCCACACAAGTTTCAGCTTTCCTGACTGATTAGTTTCTGAGAAGAAGATTTCAAAGATTTACTCTATATATTCCTATGTAAAACTTCGATCCCCTATTGTGGCCCCACCCTACCCCCGGGGGTCATGATTTTCACAACTTTGAATCTACACTACCTGGGGATGCTTCCACACAAGTGTCAGATGTCCTGGCTGATTAGTTTCTGAGAAGAAGATTTTTAAAGATTTACTCTGTATATTCCTATGTAAAATTTCGACCCCATATTGTGGCCCCACCCTACCCCAGGGGTCATGATTTTCACAAATTAGAATCTACACTACCTGAGGATGCTTTCACACAAGTTTTAGCTTTCCTGGCTGATTATTTTCTGAGAAGAAGATTTTTAAAGATTTACGCTATATATTTCTATGTAAAACTTCGACACCCCATTGTGGCCCCACCCTACCCCGGGGGGCATGATTTTCACAACTTTGTATCTACACTACCTGAGGATGCTTTTACACAAGTTTCAGCTTTCCTGGCTGATTATTTTCTGAGAAGAAGATTTTTAAAGATTTACTTGTATATTCCTATGTAAAACTTCGACCCCCCATTGTGGCCCCACCCTACCCCCAGGGGTCATGATTTTCACAAATTAGAATCTACACTACCTGAGGATGCTTCCACACAAGTTTCAGCTTTCCTGGTTTTATGGTTCATGATAAAGATTTTTAAAGATTTACTCTATATATTCCTTTGTTAAATTTCGCCCCCCAATTGTGGCCCCACCTTACCCCCGGGGGTCATGATTTTCACAACTTTGTATCTACACTACCTGAGAATGCTTTCACACAAGTTTTACCTTTTTGGCTGATTAGTTTCTGAGAAGAAGATTTTTAAAGATTTACTCTATATATTTCTATGTAAAACTTCGACACCCCATTGTGGCCCCACCCTACCCCCGGGGATCATGATTTTCACAACTTTGAATCTACACTACCTGAGGATGCTTTCACACAAGTTTTAGCTTTCCTGGCTGATTAGTTTCTGAGAAGATTTTTAAAGATTTACTCTGTATATTCCTATGTAAAACTTCGACCCCATATTGTGGCCCCACCCTACCCCGGGGGGCATGATTTTCACAAATTAGAATCTACACTACCTGAGGATGCTTCCATACAAGTTTCAGCTTTCCTGGTTTTATGGTTCATGAGAAGAAGATTTTTAAAGATTTACTCTATATATTCCTATGTAAAACTTTGACCCCCAATTGTGGCCCCACCCTACCCCCGGGGGTCATGATTTTCACAAATTAGAATCTACACTACCTGAGGATGCTTCCACACAAGTTTCAGCTTTCATGGTCTTATGGTCGATGAGACCTATGTTAAATTTCGACCCCCCATTGTGGCCTCACCCTACCCCCGGGGGTCATGATTTTCACAAATTAGAATCTACACTACCTGAGGATGCTTCCACACAAGTTTCAGCTTTCCTGGTCTTATGGTTGATGAGAAGAAGATTTTTAAAGATTTACTATATATATTCCTATGTAAAACTTCGACCCCCCATTGTGGCCCCACCCTACCCCCAGGGGTCATGATTTTCACAAATTAGAATCTACACTACCTGAGGATGCTTCCACACAAGTTTCAGCTTTCCTGGTTTTATGGTTCATGATAAAGATTTTTAAAGATTTACTCTATATATTCCTATGTTAAATTTCGACCCTCAATTGTGGCCCCACCCTACCCCCGGGGGTCATGATTTTCACAACTTTGAATCTACACTACCTGAGGATGCTTCCACACAAGTTTCAGCTTTCCTGACTGATTAGTTTCTGAGAAGAAGATTTCAAAGATTTACTCTATATATTCCTATGTAAAACTTCGATCCCCTATTGTGGCCCCACCCTACCCCCGGGGGTCATGATTTTCACAACTTTGAATCTACACTACCTGGGGATGCTTCCACACAAGTGTCAGATGTCCTGGCTGATTAGTTTCTGAGAAGAAGATTTTTAAAGATTTACTCTGTATATTCCTATGTAAAATTTCGACCCCATATTGTGGCCCCACCCTACCCCAGGGGTCATGATTTTCACAAATTAGAATCTACACTACCTGAGGATGCTTTCACACAAGTTTCAGCTTTCCTGGTCTTATGGTTCATGAGAAGATTTTTGAAAATTTCTCGAAAATTTTCATAAATTCCTTATTATCTCCCTTTGCAAAAAGGTGTGGTCCTTAATTTTCACAACTCTAAATCCCCTTAGGCTAAGGATGCTTTGTGCCAAGTTTGGTTGAAATTGGCATAGTGGTTCTTGAGAAGATTTTGAAAATGTGAAAAGTTTACAGACAGACGGACGACAGACAAAATGTGATCAGAATAGCTCACTTGAGCTTTCAGCTCAGGTGAGCTAAAAATCTTCTCTTAATTCGTTACTCATTGACTGCGATCTTTTTACTGGGTTGATTTGGCCATGGTCGCTGAAGGAGCTGAGGCATTCCTGAAAATGCAGATGGTGAAGCCTAGGTAAAGATGTTTACAACTCATTAACTGTCAAAATAAGCAACAACCAAATCCATTGAGCCAACCAGTAAGCCGAAAAAACTCATGTCCGCTTCAATACCTGAGAGATAGTAATCCTAAAATTCCGAACTGAAATCTACTGTTTCATTGATATTTTTTGATTATATATATGTAGATCTGTTTATAATGTAGCTATGACTTTCATCTTTGGTTGATAAACTGTCTGTCCTTATTTATCATCTTGACCATACTTTGAAATTCTGTCTCAATTTTGAATGTATCTAAATTCGATTGAACGAGGCCGAGTACAGTTCGAGTGTGCAAGGTTTTGTGCATATTTTATATTTTCATGTAGCCGTACGTAAGTGCAAAGTTATAAATTTTGTATTGTGTTATTATACAAAATGAACAATATATGTCACGTTTATGAGTTTAGAAATTGTGATTTTGTGATCTTGATATGGTAAAATGTTATAATGGCGCTTACGCGTCATCGTTTCACGGTATTATAACTATGCATTTTCTAAGCCAACATATACTGCAATATGCCAAATTATGGGATGAGGGAGTCAACTTTGATAAAATCCTCTGGTCCAAACCAGGAGCTAACCATTTTTTTGTAAATTTCATTATTTCGAGACCTTTTACAATAGTTGTCAATATCATTTTCAATGCATTTTCTACATGCATTATAATTTACGTTTGTAAATTCTCATGTATCTTGAACGATACACATCTGGTAAGAAATGTGGAGAAATCGACAATAGTATTAATTATAATCAACCAACAGTATAAAAATCCTGTTTGTCAGATTTTTTAAATATCCATTAAAAATTGGAAGAATTCAAAAATTGATGAAGGAATTTCGGAATAGCCCAGCTTAATACTTAATATGTTTAAATAATTTATTCTCATTTATAATTAGTAAAGCTATCATTTTACTGTCTAACTCACCAGATAATTTTATTATTTGTAGTTATTACATTATGTTTAAAAAATTTTCGTAACGGTTAAATTTGGGGGATTTTTCAATCAAAATTCAGAGGCCAATAGCAATAAAAGAAGGTTATTGACCTAGTCATTTGAAAGTGAATAAAAATACCTTAATTAATAGTAAGTCAATGAAGTACAGCTGTTGGTTTATCATTCCTATCAGTGGAATTGCTGCGCCCTCTGGGTAAACGTTATCCTTAGATTTAAGATGGGATTTGAATGTATAGTGTATTTGGATAAAAGAAAGTAAGCGATATATGCATGTGTGCATGCCATTCAGTTTGCATGAAGGGGCAGATGAAACCATTGCTTAGTATGAAGGCAATGTTTGAAAAACAGTCGAATTTCATGCTAGTTTCCGGCTTCTTTCATTATAAGCATTGTTGTTTATGTCGCCAGTTAGCGCGGTTAGTTTCATAACACTGAAGGTGGGGTAAAAAGAAGGAGTAAATCTTTAAGTATTCAAAATAATTTTGGAAAGTTGGATGTTCTATTTTAGTAAACTGAGTTGCATAGATTGCGTTATTTATTCTTTACATATTGGTAAATGCACGAAGACGATTACATAATTATACTGCAAGGCAATATCTTACATGCACCCACTGGGAAATTTTGAAAAAAGGAGTGTCTTTACACTGATTAAAATTCCCGTGAATTCAAAGCAATCGAAACATCATTCAGGGAGAAGTACCGTTCTTAAAATCTAATTTTCACGGAATATCGGCTCAGTATTTTATAACCTGATTTAAGACGTCACTACAAGATTCTGTGAATAACCTCTTTGCATTAAGTGGGTTTTCTGTTAAATTAATACGAACATCCAAGAGTTTTATCAATATTGGAACGCATTTGAATCTTTGGCTCGATAGAAACGGTGGGTTTCATCCCAGAACCACTAAGGATTTCATTTATATGTTAATTAAATATACTTGGGCTGATTATCTTTATTACAATATTTTTTTTACTTACGCTTGCCTTATATTTTTGACACAACATAAGTAGTGCATCATTCTTGCTGCAAATGCTTTGTCGCTGTATTTTTCTTCATGACACTCTTTTGGAAAGCCCATATCGAATGAATGAGAAGAAATCTGAAGAATACTCATCAATGTTGTCTCTGGTTTACATTTCAGGCTTTGTTTCATTGTATTTAAATGAAAACCAAACTTATAAAACCGCTCACTGTATATCTAGTAAACAATTCAAAAAGTGGTTTTCTATAATTGCGAACGGCGAATCGCTTATACATCACGGATCAAAATTTTCAGAGTCTAGCTTTACATGATATACATGTACATTTATATTACAAAGCAACTGTACATTTTAGCTTTCATTCAAAATGCATTTCAAGTATACATGAACCACGTGTAGGACTCCGTTGCTAGTGACCGATACTGGATCCTTTATGTGTGATAACTGTACACCCGATAAGTAATTGTTAACTCGACACGATTTCGCATATTTAATGCGTCCTATGTGCTATAGATTTTAATTCATATAAAATCAATGTGAACGGACGAAGAACAACCACAGCCTCGCCTCAGTATCGATCTCAGGGCGGGCACTTGCTTACAGCCCAGCGGCCGTGGTCTCGGTTATATAGTGGTGGAACCTTGTTCACCTTTTGTCTTTTCAGGGATAAAACAGGGATCAAGATATCAAGTGCGGATACAATTTGATGTAGATTGGGAGATTTCTTCAGACGACATCTCCCACGGTCAGTTGATTCCATTTTTATTGCTGGACAGAGACGCACGCTAGCTAGGAGCCAGCGCTGATGTACATATATTGAGAACTGTGTGAAATGTGTGTTTATGACCATCGCGTTATCACATTGGTAGCGCAGTTAACCTCTTCAGATTGCTAGGTAGATGATTATCTGTGGCGGGTTTCCGTATGATACTCTCTCCGTAAAAAACAGAGATATACCAATCACGGACAACTTGGATTTTTGACGCGTGCAGGTAAGCTTACGCATATTTAGAAATATTTGTTCAAAAGTTAATTCATTCAGGAATTTGATAGCATTAATAATAGTTCTTGGCGAAATGTGATAAATTAATACTACACGTCATTTTAAAGAATGAAGAGAAAAAAAACACAATTGTATATTTTCATAAAAAAGGGGAAGATATGACAAATTTGATATATCGACAATTATTTCCAATATTTGCATAAAATACAAACATCTATCTTATTGCTTTCCGTTTTCATATGCCCAATGTAAATTATTCGATGTGCAAACATTTATACTTCCTATCCAAGAAATCCAATGAAAAACATAACTGAAATAAATGAAACCGTTCTTTATATATGAAGTGAAAATTTGGTTCGAACACTTTAAAAAGAAAAGGAAGAAGCCCACCGCTATACCTTCCATGTCCTTGATTACTAGCCGCATGGCGAGTATTTGCGCTAGAGGGAACATCATAAGCGCTATCTTAATGAGCTGAAACCAAGTATGTTTCAAAGAACTTCAAATCGCAATCTACCACGCTATGTCACTTACCAATTAAAAGTCTGTCATCCGGTGGAAGATCAGAACAACATGCGATTGTAGATGGATTATCCTTGTAGTATATCACTTTCTTTTAATTCACGGATTTGTACAATCTATTTACCTTTGATTCCTTTAAAAAGAAAACGCTATGTTATCCTGAAATTCGAAGTGCATAAAATTAAAGGCTCTAGGAATTGAAAAAAAAATCCTTGCAAGACTATCTGTATTCAAAACGGAAAATATGAGGCAATAAAATGGCCTCAAAATTACTCTTGAAAAAAATGGAAATGTTTGTGTCTTTTGGTGATATGTTATGATTGGGATCTGCAGATGAGGGAACATTTCTTTTCACAAAATACAAAGATATTATTGGCATATACTCAAGGGATCTAACTTGATTCGAATCCAAAATAATTCCAGCATTATATCCTATTTTGATTTATTCTGATATACCGTTAGGTAAGCATCTGTAACTGTTCATAAGAATAATGAAGTTGTTTTTATGTTAGTTTTCCTAATCAGAGAAATTCCTCCTAAATGTTCACACGTGTACTATATTTGTACTATATTATTCGTATTAGTGTTGTGCGGTTTTTTTCTATTGGACCCACGTGTATTGGTAATAACATTACGTGTTTGGTACGCATGTGTACGAGGAGTAATACAATATTTACATACTGATTCTATTGTCTTGCTAAGGGTTATAGATGCTTGAATTTCATATTTTTGGTAGAATTCTACTTTAAAACTATTTTTGCATTTTAAGTACATGTACAAAGGTAGGAAAACCAGAAAACGACTAACACTTTTGAATAATCTGCTTCAATAGTATTCATGTAGAACTGATTCCTAGAGTCCTGAAGATTGAACTCTTCCACCCTCATCTGTAGCAATCAGCGCTATCATACATGTTCAACGGAATTCCTAATCCTAAAACCCATTATTTTAGATTTGATGTTCCGTCTCAATCTACGATAAAAGCGTATTAAGAAAAGTAATTGCATCATAAACCTGCGATGGTTATGGTCATGTACACACGACACTCACGCATGTTTACCTACAAGACAGGGTTTAACTGTTTATTGTTGTCCTTAGTGACAGTAATTACTAGTAAATATGAGGGACAGTTTACGTTTTTACCCGACAATAAGTGATATCGCCATTTTGAATGAATGCCATTACTTTCCTGAATAGGTGATAAAATATAAATAGTGCCTTTTTTTTGGGGGGGGGGGGGTTAACTGTTGAAATTGACACCCCGAGAAAACCATTGTCAACCGACGTGAAGCGGAGGTTGACAATGGTTTTCGACAGGTGTAAATTTCAACAGTTACTCTCCCAAACAGGTACTATTTTTTTATTATACTGAATGTCTTAATTTAAAAGAAAATTTTAATGCTTTCATGCAGAAATAAGGTGAATTCTACGGCGAACCGTACGCGCATAATTTACTCGCATGTAACAATTCTTTGTGTTACCCGTTGCAAAGTGTGTTGCTAACGCTGAGGGTAATAGAACGGATTACCAACTGCGTCTAAACCAATCAGATTTCAGTTTTTAACATGAAAGTATAAAAACATTTAATTGACATAAAAGTCAAAAACGGTTCTTTTTACGGAAAGAGTTTTGTGCTTTGGTTTTTAGACTATTTTAATCTCCTCAGGAAGAAGAGCACTGTATAAAGATATAGGAAAACTAGATACGATCTCGTTACGAGTAACGAGTAGGTCTTCCGTTCAATTTTTAAACGATACGATTAAAATATAAATGAAATTTCAAATTTCCCCCTCAACCACTCCCTTTCAGATAATGCATACGATTGTCAATATCCCTTGAAATGCTTAACAAAGAGTTTTGCTTTTTCACATACAGCACATTTAAGGTTTAAGATTTTAGTCCCCTAAAATCCCTAATTACGTTATTAATTGGTTTAGAAATTCGTTTTACAAAGTGCTACTGTTACGACCAACAACTTTGTTTCTATAATGCATTACAAAATCTTTATCGTTTTTAAGTTATTTGTAATAGACTTTACGAGTATCTTGGCCCCTAATTTAAAGGGCCAGTCCTATTTTCTTGAGTTCATTTGAACGGTCTCACGAATACTAACATTTTTTGTTCTTACACTTATCTAGAATTGTTGTTCATTTTTTAGATACAAATGATTGAATATTTTAGGGGCCAGCCCTCTAGATCCTTAATGGGGACAGACATTGGTGTTTTGATTAATGGAATCGATTAAAATCATCAATGCAAGCATTTTCTCTTCAACAATGCTTAACAAAATATGTCTATTTTTCTAGATAAATTGTGTCAAAGTTTTAGTACTTTGGCCCCTAAAAATCCCTAATTACGTAATAAATGGGCGTGGCAACGATCTTGCCTAATAGATATTGTTACGGTCAACAACTTTGCTTCTGTAATGCATTACAAAATCTTTATCGTTTTGAAGTTATTTGTAATAGAGTTTATGAAAGTCTTGGCCCCTAATTTAAGGAACCAGCCCCTATTTCTTGATTTTGTTGGAAAGGACTTTTGATTATCTACCACTTTTATTATATATGTTTTGACAAAATATCAACTCATAAAAAGATACAGATCAAAACGTATGAAAAATTTGATTCGAAATTCGTACCCAATTTTCGAGCCTAGGCGAGCTCATAGAAATGGCGCCACTGGCGCTAAAAACTACATTGTGCACAACTTTTACCTATGGTCTACCTATCCTGAAAATTTCATATTCCTATCTCTGATAGTCTCTGAGTTTATGTCTGCACAAAATGGGTCGTAAAAACTGACAAAATCGGCCGTAAATCGGAACCGGAAGTGCCGATTTTAAAATTTCAAAAAACTTCTAGAATTATGACCACTGGCAATCATCTGTGAAAAAATGGTCGAAATCGGCCGAATAGTTTTCGAGATATCGCGTGCACAAAATTTTGGGAAAAAAATAATAATAACTAGATACGATCTCGTTACGAGTAACGAGTAGGTCTTCCGTTCAATCTTTAAACGATACAATTAAAATATCAATGGAATTTCAAAATCCCCCCTCCACTCCCTGATAATGTATAGGATTGTCAATATCCTTTAAAAAACGCAAGTTTTAAAGTTGTCTATAATAGAGTTTGCAAGTTTCTTGACCCCTAATTTAAGGGGCCAGCCCCTTTTTCTTGAATTCAATCGAAAGGTCTCACAAATTCTAACATTTTTTGTTCTTACACCTATTTAAAATTGTTGATCATTTTTGAGATACAAATGATTTAATATTTTAGGGGCCAGCTCCCAGATCCTTAATGGGGACAGACATTGGTGTTTTGATTGATGGAATCAATTAGAATCATCAATACAGATATTTTCTCTTCTACAATGCTTAACAAAATATGTCTCCTTCTCTAGATAAAATTGCGTCAAAATATTAGTACTTTAGCCCCTAAAAAACCCTAATTACGATATAAATGGGCGTGGCATTGATTTTTTCTGATAGATATTGTAATGATCAACAACTTTGCTTCTATAATGCATTACAAAATCTTTATCATTTTTAAGTTATTTGTAATAGAGTTTAAGAGTGCCTTGGCCCCTAAATAAAGGGGCCAGCCCCTATTTCTTGATTTTGTTGAAAAGAACTTTTAATTCTCTACCACTTTTATTATATTTGTTTTAAGAAAATATGAACTGATAAAAAGATACAGATGAAATAGTATTAAAATTTTGATTCAAAATTCGTATCCATTTTTCGAGCCCAGGCGAGCTCCTAAACTTTGTGCCTTTGGCGTAAAATAACTGCATTGTGCACAACTTCAATATATGGTCTACCTATCCTGAAAATTTCATATTCATATCTCTGATAGTCTCTGAGTTTATGTCTGCACAAAATGGGTCGTAAAAACTTACAAAATCGGCCGTAAATCGGAACCGGAAGTGACGATTTCAAAATTTCAAAAAACTTCTAGAATTATGACCAATGGCAATCATCTGTGAAAAAATGGTCGAAATCGGCCGAATAGTTTTCGAGATATCGCGTGCACAAAATTTGTGGAAAAAAATAATAATCACTAGATACGATCTCGTTACGAGTAACGAGTAGGTCTTCCTTGCGATTTCTGTTTTAAATCATACCATGAATATTCGATATAATTTCAGAATTACCCCCCCCCCCCACACACACACACACACACTTTCAGATAATGTATACAAATGCCTAATTACGTAATAAATGGGTGTTGCAATGAGTCTTCCAGATAGATATTGCTACATTTAACAACTTTGCTTTTATAATGCATTACGAAATCTTAATCGTTTTTATGTAATTTGTAATAGACTTTACGAGTTTCTTGCCCCCCCCCCCCCCCAAATAAAGGGGCCAGCCCCTTTTTCTTGATTTCTTTGAAAAGGTCTTAAGAATACTAACAATTTTTGTTCTTACACGTATTTAAAATTGTTGATCATTTTTGAGATACAAATGTTTAAATATCTTAGGGGCCAGCCCTCTAGATCCTTTATGGGGACAGAAATTCGTGTTTTGATAAGTGGAATCGATTTAAATTATTAATTCAAACATTTTTTTTTCTATGATGTCTAACAAAATATTTCTACTTCTTTAGTTATATTGCGTCAAAGTTTAAGTATTTTGGCCCCTAAAAATCCCTAATTACGTAATAAATGGGCATGGTAATAATTTTTTCTAATAGATATTGGTACGATCAACAACTTTGCTTCTATAATACATTACAAAATCTTTATCGTTTTTAAGTTATTTGTAATAGAGTTTACGAACGTTTTGGCCCCTAAATAAAGGGGCCAGCCCCTTATTTTTGATTTTGTTGGAATGAACTTTTGATTCTTTACCTCTTTTGTTATATATGTCTTAACAAAATATCAACTGATAAAAAGATATAAATCAAAACGTGTGAAAATTTTGAATGAAAATTCGTACCCAATTTTCGTGCCCAGGCGAGCTCCAAGAAATGGCGCAACAGGCATTAAACAACTACATGCTGCACAACTCCAAACTATCGTCTACCTATCCTGAAAATTTGATATTCATATCTCTTATGGTTTCCGAGTTTATAGCTGCACAAAATGGGTCGTCAAAAATTACAAAATGGCCGACAATTCGGTACCGGAAGTGACTACGAAAAAATTAAGAAAAATGTATTAAGTTTAGATCACGCCCTAACATCTGTGAAAAAATGGTTGAGATCGGTCGAATAGATTCCGAGAAATCGCGTGCACAAAATTTGGAAAAAAATAATAATAATAATAAACTAGATACGATCTCGTTACGAGTAACGAGTAGGTCTTCCGTTCAATTTTTAAACGATACGATTAAAATATCAATGAAAATTTAGAATTCCCCTCTTAACCACTCCCTCTCCGATAATGCATACCATTGTCAATATCCCTTGAAATGCTTAACAAAGAGTTTTGCTTTTTCACATACAGCACATTTAAGGTTTAAGATTTTAGCCCCCTAATTACGTCATCAATTGGTTTGGAAATGAGTTTCACAAACTGATATTGTTACGACCAACAACTTTGTTTCTATAATGCATTACAAAATCTTGATCGTTTTTAAGATATGTGTAATAGACTAAACGAGTGTCTTGGCCCCTAATTTAAGGGGCCAGCCCTTTTTTCTTGAATTCATTTAAAAGGTCCCACGACTACTAACATTTTTTGTTCTTACACTTATCTAGAATTGTTGTTCGTTTTTTAGATATAAATGATTAAATATTTTAGGGGCCAGCCCTCTAGATCCTTAATGGGGACAAACATTGGTGTTTTGATTAATGGAATCGATTAAATTCATCAATGCAAACATTTCCTCTTCTACGATGCTTAACAAAATATGTCTCCTTTTCTAGATATATTGCGTCAAAGTTTAAGTACTTTGGCCCCTAAAAATCCCTTTTTACGTGATAAATGGGCGTGGCAATGATTTTTCCTGATATATATTGTTACGATCAACAACTTTGTTTCTATAATGCATTACAAAATCTTTATCATTTTTAAGTTATCTGTAATAGAGTTTACGAGTTTCTTGGCCCCTAATTTAAGGGGCCAGCCCCTTTTTCTTGAGTTCATTCGCAAGGTCTCACGAATAATAACATTTTTTGTTCTAACACCTATCTAAAATTGTTTTTCATTTTTGAGATACAAATGACTGAATATTTTAGGGGCCAGCCCTATAGATCCTTAATGGGGACAGAGATTGGTGTTTTGATTAGTGGAATTGATTATCATTATTAAGACAGACATTTTATCTTCTACAATACTTAAGAAAATATGTCTCCTTCTCTAGATATATCGTGACAAAGTTTAAGTACTCTGGCCCCTAAAAAACCCTAATTACGTCATAAATGGGCGTGGCAATGATTTTTTCTGATAGATATTGTAACGATCAACAACTTTGCTTCTATAATGCATTACAAAATCTTTATCATTTTTAAGTTATTCGTAATAGAGTTTACGAGTGTCTTGGCCCCTAATTTAAGGGGCCAGCCCCTTTTTCTTGATTTCGTTGAAAAGAACTTTTGATTTTCTACCACTTTTGTTATATATATTTTAACAAAATACCAACTGATAAAAAGATACAGATCAAAACGTATAAAAATTTTGGATAGAAATTCGTACCCAATTTTCGTGCCCAGGCGAGCTCCAAGAAATGGCGCCACTGGCGTAAAACAAAATAATAGTGCACAACTTCAGACTATAGACTACCTATCCTAAAAATTTCATAGTCATATCTCTGATAGTTTCTGAGATCAGCTCTGCACAAAATAGGTCGTAAAAAACTACAAAATGGCCGATAAATCGGTACCGGAAGTGACGACAACAAAAATTTCAAAAACATATAAAATTCAGATCATGACTCATCATCTCTGAAAAAATGACTGAAATCGGCTGAATAGTTTTTGAGAAATCGCGTGCACAAAATTTGGAAAAAAAAATAATAATAATAATAACTAGATACGACCTCGTTACGAGTAACGAGTAGGTCTTCCGTCCGATTTTTTTTTTTTAGATAAAATGATACCATGAGATATCGATACAATTTCAAAATTACCCCCCCCCCCTCAAAAAAAAATTTGAAGATAAAGAATAAAAATCCTAATTACGTCAGACATGGGCCTGACGATGACTCTTTCAAACCGATAATGTAGAGATCAACAACTTTGATTTTTATAATGCATAACAAAATATTTATCGTTTTCAAGTTATTCGTAATAGACTTTACGAGTCTCTTGGTCCCTATTTAAAGGGGCCAGCCCCTTTTTCTTGATTTTATTGGATAGAACTTTTGATTCTCTACTACTTTTGTTCTATATGTCTTGTCAAAATATCAACTGATAAAAAGATACTGATCAAAACATATGGAAATTTTGATTCGAAATCTGTACCCCATTTTTGTGCCTGAACGAGCTCCAAGGAATAGCGCCACTGGTGCAAAACAACTAAATAGTGCACAACTTCAAACCATGCTCTACCTATCCTGAAAATTTCAAAGTCATATCTCTTATAGTTTCTGAGATCAACTCTGCACAAAATTGGTCGTAAAAAATTACAAAATCGACCGTAAATCCGGACCGGAAGTGACGACGACAAAAAATTCAACAACATATAAAATTCAGATAATTTCCCATCATCTGTGAAAAAATTGTTCAGATCGGTGGAGTAGTTTTCGAGAAATCGCGTGCACAAAATTTGGAAAAAAAAAATAATAATAAACAGTACGAAAACAATAAGGTCTTCCGTTGGAAACGGAAGACCTTAACTAGATACGATCTCGTTACGAGTAACGAGTAGGTCTTCCGTTCAATTTTTAAACGATACGATTAAAATATCAATGGAATTTTCAGAACCCCCCCCCCCCCCATCCACTCCCTGATAATGTATACGATTGTCAAAATCCTTTAAAAAACCCAACAAAGTGTTTTGCTTTTTCACATACAGAACCTTGAAGATTTAAGGTTTTGGTCCCCTAAAATCCCTAATAACGTAATAAATGGGTGTTGCAATGAGTTTCACAAACTGACATTGTTACGATCAACAACTCTGTTTGTATAATGCATTACAAATTCTTTATCGTTTTAAAGTTATTTGTAATAGAGTTAACGAGTGCCTTGGCCCCTAATTTAAAGGGCCAGCCCCTTTTTCTTGATTTCTTTGAAAAGGTCTTAAGAATACCAACATTTTTTGTTCTTACACCAATCTGAAATTGTTGATCATTTTTGAGATACAAATGATTGAATATTTTAGGGGCTAGCCCTCTTGATCCTTAATGGGGACAGAAGTTCGTGTTTTGATATGTGGAATCAATTTAAATCATTAATTCAAACATTTTCTCTTCTATGATGTCTAACAAAATATGTCTCCTTCTCTAGCTATATTGCGTGAAAGTTTAAGTACTTTGGCCCCTAAAAATCCCTAATTACGTAATAAATGGGCGTGGCCATAATTTTTTCTAATAGATATTGGTACGATCAACAACTTTGCTTCTATTATGCATTACAAAATCTTTATCATTTTTAAGTTATTTGTAATAGAGTTTACGAGTGTCTTGGCCCCTAAATTAAGGGGCCAGCCCCTTTTTCTTGATTTTGTTGGAAAGAACTTTTTATTATCTACTACTTTTGTTATATATGTTTTAACAAAATATGAACTGATAAAAAGATACAGATCAAAACGTATAAAAATTTTGAATGAAAATTCTAACCCAAATTTCGTGCCTCTGTGAGCTCCAAGAAATACAGCCACTGGCATAAAATTTAATAGGGCCTAACTTCAAGCTATACTCTACCTATCCTGAAAGTTTCAAACTCATATCTCTGATAGTTTCTGAGATCATCTCTGCACAAAATAGGTCGTAAAAATTACAAAATCGGCCGTAAATCGGTACCGGAAGTGACGACGTCAGAAATTTTAAAAACATATAAAATTCAAGTCACGTTCCATCATCTGTGAAAAAATGATTGAAATCAGTTGAATGGTTTTTGAGAAATCGCGTGCACAAAATTTGGAAAAAAATAATAATAATAATAATAAGAAACAGTACGAAAACAATAAGGTCTTCCGTTGGAAACGGAAGACCTTAATAAGAAACAGTACGAAAACTATAAGGTCTTCCGTTGGAAACGGAAGACCTTAATAATAATAAGAAACAGTACGAAAACAATAAGGTCTTCCGTTGGAAACGGAAGACCTTAATAAGAAACAGTACGAAAACTATAAGGTCTTCCGTTGGAAACGGAAGACCTTAATGATCAAATTCTGAAGCTAAAATATTGAACTTTTTTCAATACTAAATGTTATTTTAAGGCCAAAAACACCGTATGTCAAAGTTAAAGACAGATGTGACAGATCTGGTTAATTTGTCGACCACCTAGCCTCCTTAAAAATTTTGCAATTTATGCCAGCCGTAGGCTTTAATGAATGATTTACCTTGTACACTCCTTGAATATATATGAAATTGTTATTTGTCATTGTATTGATTATTAATCAGTCATGATGTTTATTTACTATTGTCACATGCTTGTCTGAAATATCCAAGCACTTTGAAATCTTTACTTTACTATATATTTATACCTGGGAACTCTATGTTAAAGAAATTTTAGTTGTTTAAAAAAATTGGATTTGTGATTTTGATTTATTTCCAGGCAAATATGTAGATAAACACTTAAAGGTAGGCATATACATGTATGATATAGGATCGGTCAGAGAACAATAAACACTATTTATATACATTGGCCTTAAGTGTTTTCTACCCACCCTCTCCTTGAACGAAGAAACATAGCACACCTTAGGTTTGATAAAGGTAATGCCCTATCACAGATTTATTAACGGGGAAAACATTTAAAATAACACCATATTTAGAAAACGTGTTATGAAAATAACACGTCAGTTTTGGATTGTTCGTAGAGTCATATTTTGCTGAAGATATTAATACTTTCATCACTTTCAGCACCTTTTTCCGTATAAATTTGCTATATATATCAATATTGTTATAATTGAAAACACTGGCTTTTAAAAAATAAAACATAAGAATAGAACAAATGTTAAGGAAGAGCAGTCAGACAAGAACAATAAAAACATCTTTATACGCTGTAGCCGTATATGAAACGGTTATTTCCGCAGTGGCAAAGAACGCATCTTATGTGAATAAAGGTATGGTCTTGTAAAAATTAAAAAGCCTATAATATTTTTTTAGATTTTCTTCAGATATAACTAATTTGTCCGAACAAACAATTTAAATTAGCGCTGGATCAGAGTTCCATTTGACAAATCATTGTATATACTGAGGGTCTAGATATGATCAAGACTGCAAGTCGCCTCCTACATGAAAATATCATTAGCTCAAATTGATAATTAGTTTTTCTCTGTACAGAAATACGGAAGTTTGAAATGATTTTTTTCTTACAATATTTGTTTGTTCAAAGCTTCAATTCTTTTCTAGAAAAACAAATTACTGAAATGAGCAATTTAGTCTCATTTTGATGTATTTAAGAATTGTATTTTTGACATCATATACTGCAGTTAAACGCAAAATCATGAAGACAAATATATGTAAAAATTTGTCTTAAACTAAGTGAAATGTGTGTCTGTGATCTAAAATATTTTTCAGACTCGAAAGTGTCCTCTTCAATAACAGTCGTTTATTTAACAAATCCCTTTCGTTCACCATCTCAATTATATCTATTAGTAGATAGCATTTATTATATACATGTAGCTTTAGAAATTTCATATCATCCCATTCTGTTAGGAACTAAACAAAAAACTAAAAATAATACAAACACAAGCAAGTAACACACGCACGCTAAAACAAACACACACATACCCTTGCAGTTCATAATGTCATGATCCGAACTAATGTTTCTACTTCCAAATATTTTAGTTAAAACTATTGGTAATTGTAAGTGGAATAAAGGGTGAGAGTGCAATAGGTATATGTAAGCAGACATAAATACAACAAGAACTAATATTTTTAGTTTTATTGAAAACGTTTATTATAAATCTACGGAAAACTTCATCATCAAAGGTGATCAAAACTCGCTGTTTGAGAGAATTCCAATAGCAGCTGGAACAAATTCGAGACGCTGTTGAGTAATCACTAAAGAAATTAAAGCCCTAGAAAATAATCAGCGGATATTGGTTGCTGTGTGGCGAGTTCACAAGAAAATACGAAAACCCTCGGCACAGAATGAGTGGCATCTGATTTCCAGGTAGAATGGCTAGGAAGTCCTTCGGAGATTGATTAAAGTGATTTACTTCAATCTGTCTCCCTCTCTTTTTTATATCGGAGACAGCCATGCGAATGACAAACAGAGAAGGCATCCACCGATCGGATTACTAGAATTTTAATGCAGGCAGAGCTGGTTTCATCTAATGGAATCTCAGGTCCTGAAGATCAGTTACACCGCCAAGATGTCTATCCGAAGGGTTTTGCCTTAATCTTTGATAGAGAAGGCTGGGATAGAGGTGATTTGTAGAGCAGTACATTCTTAGTCTAGTTCTATTTGGGTTTTCAATAAACTGGTTTGGCAAATCTGTTATAATTAATCCTCAATAACACATTAATATTTTACTGAGCCTTATCGATAATCATTTTATCGCCATATGCACGTATCAAAAGAAAGCAATCACTATTATGGTATTTATCAGAAATTTGGTTTATGGCCGATTGGTAGACCCCCTAAATACTGCTACATGGGGTGAGCGCAGCGTCGATCATGCAGTTCCAAGGATGCGTGACATATTTCAAATAATTTCTGTCCAATTGGTGTTGATTTCTTTTACGAGTATGCCATAGGGTATATAAAGATTCAATTTTCATACAGCTGAATACAAACTTAATCAATGTAGAGTTGATCTATAGTATCTTGTTTCACAGACTAGTGAACTGTCAAATTGAAGATAACCCCATAAACAGCAGTATGTGGTGTGAGTTTGCGTCGATGCTTGCGTACTACGGGACAAGCATCGTGTGTTTTGTCTAAACCACGGTTTTCCGAAACAAATTGCCATGGTTCCATGCATTTAGATGCATTAACTCCCTAATGGTGATTTTGCGTTCACATGACTCGTCTAATTGATGCTTGATTGTTTTGATTTTAGAGAGACCATTCAGCTATCTGATTTCAATTTCTGTTTTCGATACCATCACTTGTGTTTGTTTAACTTGAATGATGAAAATGATGACTAGAGTGTGCATTTTGTATAAAAAGTGTATTTGTTGTCATTTATTGAAACGCTTCTTTGAATATACAAATTTAAAAGACATTCAATTTCTTGAGATGAATATTTCATTACCTCTCACTTTAGAAAATCCTCTGAATTTAACAAAAACTATTTGCTTTGGCACTCGTGTCTGCTATATACAGATTTTAAAAAAATGATGAGAAACAAAATATGACAAGCAGCTTACAAAATCAGAGAGTTGTATTCTTGCAAATAAAAACCTATTGAATATAAATCAAAGACATCGTCATTGGCACACGCACAGAACAGCAATGCTCAGTCGTAGACACTCTTGGGCGCTTTCAATTGCCATTAACAAAATCCAGCTCGAAATGGAACAGATTTCGGGCAACCTCTAAGAAACCCAATATTTACTGCTTGTATTAATTCTTAGTGGATTGTGTTCCAGCGCCAAGCGCTGTGTCACCAGCTATCTCGATCATCGTTGTCCTTTAACCAAATTTGTTGTAATAATGGAACAGTTCGTGGATACGTTCACAATGATGGCGACCCTAGGAACAGTTTTTTTCAAATGGTTTGCGAAATTAAATGTAACTGCAAATGTCATATTTTAACCGAACTATTCAATCTTGTGTATGATAAAAATCGATTAAATAAACTCAAAAGCTAATCCTAGAGAGCAAAGCAGGCAAATAAAATATTTGAATTGTGATTTTTGCCATTTTCTGCTAAAATACAAACGTAAGCAATATTTAATTCCGATTAACTAATTCTTAGTGGTGTATGTTTCAAGTATTTATACAGATATATGCATTGTTGTGGGAAAAAAAACCTTTCTCAAATTTTAAGTCGCACGAGGACTTTCGTTTACTTGTTAATTGGGATAATCGTTGCGCTCGAAGCAATCTCTTTGTGAAAAAAGCACTTGGAGATATATGTATTTAATTTGAAAATTAAGTACTTCTTTTTCAAAAAAAAAACACTTTATATAACGTGTAATGGTATTCAAACTGCTAAAAAGCAAGTTAACTGTATAATCTAACAAGAGATTTACTAGTATTTGAAAATTAAGTACTTTTTCAAAAAAAAAAAAAACACTTTATATAACGTGTAATGGTATTCAAACTGCTAAAAAGCAAGTTAACTGTATAATTTATCAAGAGATTTATTTGATGGAGAATTTATAGTCGTCGTTTTATTATGTTTTAGGGATTGCACATTATCATTATCGGCTAGGGTCTTACGCCTTTCTAATCCTTTCACTTGGTTGCTTGTACACAAATAGCATGGTGTAAAGTAGACCCCATTCATCAGAAAGCAGCGCTTCCGTCATATCATATTTTCCTAGCTAATGCAGCATCTCTTCATCCATCGTTTATCAAATTTGCGTCAATAAACCTTTCGTCCGGTAAAGAGAGATTTTTTGGCCGTTGGCTCTGGATTAAGCAAAACAAACGAAAAGCGCCCTTTCGTCCGAATCTACAATGTACACAATGTTCTAGATGCATTTACAGTGTATATCCGATATCAGACAAGTTCCCTGGCTGTGAACTCCCCTCCCACTTTTTCTGTCAACAGACCTTTTCCTTAAATACAATGTCATACATGTTTATAAGAAAATTTAATTTTAATGTGAACAGGTACACTTTTTAGGTAACGTAAGATGTTGGTATTAAAGTTGGTTGGGCTGCCCCCCCCCCCTCCCCCCAACTTTCAAGATCGATGTCACGTGCTTCTGGTTATAAAAAAAATTGATGATAAAAGTACAGATATGTTTTATTTCGAAATATAAAAATAATCGTATGCTGTAACAATAGAAATATTGCGTATTTTAAGGTACTTTGAACTTCCTATGTAATATAGGATGTTAGTATAAGTAATAAGTACCATTAGTTTAAGTAAAACTACCAAATATAATTTTGCATAAAAATCCAGTAAGAACGCGTGAGTAACTTATAGAAGTACCTGTATTGTAAATTAAAGAAGATCAGTAACCGTTTGATTGAACGTTAAAGACCGGGGGTACTTCAATGACTAAAAGTCTTACTCAAAACACCTGCGACACAAATTTGTCAACTGACAATATCAAATAGATAATCCGTTTTGTTCATGTAAAAGCAGGGAGTAAAACCATGACAGAAAGGGTTTAGTTATTGAGGCTGTAAACATCCGCCGCGTGTTGCAGTGGTTAACATGATATTTCACTCGGATGTGAAAAGAGCTCGTCCTTCCGGAGTGTTCTCAGTTCAAATCACGTTGCAGGAATTGTGTTGGTGCAATGGTGACGATCAATTGCAATAGGACTTTTAAAGTTCATTTTTAAACAAACGACTGTTATATGAATCTTGAATCGTGGTTTGCGATTGGTCTTTCCGATTTTCGATGTCAGATTAGACAGGAATTTATGGTTCATTTCAGATATTTATGTTGTGATGTAGACCTGTTTCTTACCCCCACGGCCCAGTTTGTTAACGCTAAACAGATATACTTAAAGTTTCATTTCCTAATTTGATCCGATTCTTTTCATCTAGTTCTGAAAATTGGATAATGTTAAATTTTTCGCTGATATCATCAAGATTGCTATCACTGTCGTAATCATTGCGACAATTCTGTGAAGGTAACACAGCGGTACCATGATATAGAATACGGATCTATTCCACTAAAAAGGAAGAGAAATTATAATAAACTAGTGTTATAAACGTCCTTGAAAAGCTCTTTGTTACATACATCTACTTAAAAATGATTTATGTATTAGTATCCTGTTTTTCATGTAGGAAGGCGGTTTATTATACCCCCGCTCCGAAGGAGAGGGGGTAAACTGTTTTACCCTTGTGTGTCTGTCTGTCCGTCTGTCTGTCCGTTCGTCCGTCCGTCTGTCTGTCCATCCGTAACAAAAATTTCTGTCGCGTTTATCTCAGCAACTATTTATCGCAGATGCTTGAAATTTTTACACAGTGTTTGTTAAGGCATGTCATATCGTGGGATACATTTTTGTACCAATCGGACGTCAACTTCCGGTTAAATGACGACTTTGCTTATTTTTTAATCAAATTTTCAAACAAATTTTCGTCAAAGATTTCTCAGCAGCTATTTATCGCAGATGCTGGAAATTTTTACACAATATTTGTATAGGCATACCATATCGTGGGATATATTTTTGTACCAATCGGACGTCAACTTCCTGTTAAATGACGACTTTGTTTATTTTTAGCCAAAATTTTCAAACAAATTTTTGTCAAAGAATTCTCAGCAACTGTTTATTGCAGATGCTTGAAATTTTTACACAGTATTTGAATAGGCATGCTACATCGTGGTATGTATTTTTGTACCAATCGGACGTCAACTTCCGGTTTAATGAGTACTTTGTTTATTTTAGCAAAAATTTTCAAACAAAATTTTCCTCAAAAATTTCTCAGCAGCTATTTATCGCAGATGCTTGAAATTTTAACACACTATTTGTTTAGGCATGCCATATTGTGGGATATATTTCTGTACCAATCGGATGCCAGCTTTCTGTTGAATGTCGACTTTGCTTATTTTGCATATTCACATCAGAGCGGGGGTATCACTAGTGAGCATTGGCTCACAGATATCTTGTTTTATAGTGGTTAGGAAAAGGAAAATACCATTTGTTGTCTGTTGCAACTTGAATGCGACAATTTGTCCGCTGGCATTTATTTTTATTTTTATTTTTTATTTTAGACTTAAGTAAGAATAATCAATTATTGTAAATTTATCCTATAAAAACACGGTCAATTCACCGCGTATTGCATAACAGCTTGCGTTGTGTTTTCAAACAGACCGTAATGAAGTAACCGATACTCAGATTATTAACTGATTTTTGACGACTTTGACGGTCTTTTGAAGTTGGTCACGTGAAAGGTAGGGTTATCGCAAGAGGTCAAACAGGGTAAAAACAAATAAACATTGCACAGAATAAACGTATACCCTAAGGGTATAGGATAGAATTTAAGCATTGCTTTTTTTATTTTCCTGATTTCCATATTTATTGTACTTCAAGAGATCTTTTGATGGTGTTGCAAACTGCAACTGCAGATGTAAAACTTCAAAAACAAGGAAAAACAATTTTGTTTTAGCTATGACGTTAATCACACCCCTATGTGTTACTAAAGACAATCGCATAATTTAGGTTTTGCAAGATCTAAAATGACTGGCTACTTTTATGGTGAGTGGTTGAACTAAGTGTAAATCTTCTGTCATTCTTCAACGGAGAACATCCTCACCTTTCACGTAATATATGTCTCTAACAAGCCAGTTGTCACATCGGCTCGCTCACAATGAATTAAACATACATTTTAGATCCTTAGATAAGCCATTATTCTATATTCCACCCCCATTTTCCACTTGGTTTCATGACCAGTAATTACAATTCGGAATTCCACCGCATCCTGTGCTTTTACAGTGCCCATCAGGGGCAATCAAAGAACATAAGGAAGTTTCCCGCGGGTTTTGGACTTTGAATAACATCACTTGGACTATGCCAGGGAGAACCACCAACGCTTATGTTTGGAAAACCTTATACAAAGGCATTGACAATGTGCGTAATTGAACTGCATTGTACTGAATTCATATCAGCATCTAATACTTTTGACGGTTTTAGACGTAATCAACACAGGCTGAAGCCAAACTATTTTCATTAAAATTCGATTAAAAAAACCGTAATCTTTTATGTTGTAATATCATATTTCATGGATACAACCAAGTGTAAAACCCTAAAATGAAAATTTATACTGCGCTGTGACGATTTAAGCTATCAATCAAACCATCACACAAGGTAATCACTAAAACATTTAATACTGATCATTTATTGCCATGCAATATAACCTTGGGCCTCTGAATGCTTGTAAATATGACCTCTTATAAAATCCTGCATATAGAAATGCAACCGATGCGACTTTAACATTTTAACCAAATCTAATAAATTTAGATAATTGTGTAAAGATTAAGTGACAGTAAGTGACGCGATGTTTTCCTTTTCTAATTGAACTAAATGAAATAGCTCCATTAGTTAATTAAACAAAGGGCTGCTCCGCCGACGCCATATTGTCGATTCGTTGGACAGGAATCTTGACTTAGGATTCAATCGAATCAGTGAAAAGGAGCACCATTCTAGTCAACATAAGGAGTGGGAAGTCGCTAGGACAACTCCATTTAACACCGACCAGTCGTATCAGCTGCCTAACTAATTAAGACGCGCGCGCGGGAAATTAGTGGTCGTAATGCTAGCACTTGTACTAGATTGTTTGATGTAAATCTGAAACAATGGGGATGAAATTTATTGGACATTTTTGCACCTGACATAGGTCGAGCAAGAGTTTGCAAATTGTTTGTGAAGCTCGTAGTTTTTGGACTTAATTACGACAGTTAACCACACTCGGATTTGTGAATTCGCTGAAAAATAATTGTCAGTTGACCTAGTGATGATGACGTCGACTGGGATATAAGACAATCATAGAAACAGGGCATTAAGTAAGTAGACATCTTGTACAGTAAACACGGTTAAATTAATTCCCCCTGTTGATTTATAGGTGTTCATAGATATAAGAGTTGTGCTAATAGAATTTTCTGTGACTACATAATAACTCTTTGACGATTTAGCTGTATTTGTTCGGAGATTCGTTGAGGAATTTTGAAGAGAACAAATTAATGGTATATTATTCCAGAATCTGCGCACTATGCATATCAATGTTACCAGAGCTTAAATGTCATATGGAAATGTGCATCCTGAAATTACTAGAAATATAGGCTTCTTTCTTCTGGCATGCCTGATAAAAGGGTCGAGGGATTTTTTTTTCTTTGGTTTAATTTATTTCGCTTTTGTTTCCTTTCCTTTTGCTTTTCGTGGTATTTATACACGATAGGATGGTCTGAGCGGAGAGTTGCTTCAGAAAAGACGTCGCTTTCATTGATAGCACAAAAAGGTTTCTGAAGCCGAATGCTTACAATAGATTTACTTCCTTGTGGCATTCGTCAAAGTAAATTCGGCAACAGTTTGAGCTTTGATTCGGATAAATTCTATTTTGATCCTTTTTTTTTTAAATATAGGCAATTATCTTCATGTAAAAGCAATTATTTTCTACATGAAAATATATGCATGCATCATTAGATTTAATTTCCATTTTCAAACCACAAAAGATTGTTATTTACCAGGTATTTAAGAGTTGTTTTACGTAAATGTGTTAAATGATTTTTTTTAAATAAAAATTCTAATTTTAATGGTTTCTTTCTATAGCACAATGCATATCTTGTTTCTCTTTCTCTCTCTACGCTCATTCTCTAAATTATAAAAGATGAAAATTCTCCCAAAATTCAAAATATCGACGCATTCCGAATAACACGGATACCTTATATTAACTAAAATTATTGTAGATCATTATATACGATCTTTGATTGGTCTGATTAATATCAGGTCCTCACACTTTTATTCTTTAAAAGTAGAACTATGTTGAGGCCCAACTTGGACGACAAGTAATCTCGTTCGTCTAATTTACCATTTTCCACAAATGTTATATCTGTCTTTGTACACAAAAGATAGAAAGAAAACAATCAACAAAGAAGATTGGACTGCATCCCTTTACATAATTTATATAACTAATATAATCAACAATACACACAGCGAAAACACAAATGTCACAAACATCGCTCATATACAAAATAAAAGGCAAACCGATGGAAACGCAAAAATCAATTTTGAAGCGTTTGCAAAAATAAACAAAAGAAGGATTAATCGTAATTATGTCATCCGTATTACGCAGATAGATTGAAGAATCCTAATTACGCTTTTTTAGAATAAATACCGCCAGTAGTTACGGATTAACACTTTGAAAGATCAATATTTCTCTTTGAGCTAATAAACGGTCCCCGGAGTAGCAAAAGGCAAACGATCGAGTCATTTGAAAATTGGTTTGATTTTTGTCCTAGATATCAAAGTATCAAAGATGAAGTCATTAAGATACAGAAAAAATATTTTCTGTAGATAATTATTTCTGTAAACATTGTGTGCTGTTGTAGTTGCAGATATTTTGACACAGCAATGTGTTTTGGGAAAAGAGTTTTCGCGAAACTGTAGTAAACAAAGTAATTGTATGTAAATTGGAAACGTGGGGTTTTCCTTGAAACTCCTCTTAAGATTTCAAATTGTTCGAGTGAAACCTGACTCTCTTCTCCTAGCAAAAAAATCAATGAACTTAAACATGTTAAACACCACGAAATATGAAAATGTCAAAAACAAAGTATTCATCGACATACAGCGTATTTTTTACACTTTATTTATAACCTATCACAGAGGAGAGCAGTACCCATACGGTTTATTCAAGATTTCTCTTAAACAATCGATGTAGTGAGGTTTTTTATGATATGACCTCATTGGAAGAGACACGTGGATAACACAAAGAAGCTAAACACTTCCTTAACATCCTATATTTTGTTTTGGTAGGTACGATCTCTATTTGAAAATGAACGACACGCTCTGTGCTGCCCACGACGAGATAATCCATTGCACGGAGGATGACGGCCGGCCTGGATGCCCCTTGAAGACTTCCGATGTAGTCGTCATCAGCATGTTGGCTGTATTCAGCGTCGTCGGAATCTATGGCAATGGCATCGTCATCTTCGTCTACACAAAGAAGAGGGACAAGCTGACCTCGTCCGTGTTCATCCTGGCGCTCGCCGTCTATGACTTTCTGACCTCTTCCGTTATAATGCCCTACACTGCCAGTATGATATATCTTAGGTTTATGATTTTGTATGACCCTCTGTGCAAGATATATATGTTCCTTATAACATTCAGCGTCCCCCTCTCTGCGTTTCTTATGGTAGCCATAGCTGTGGATCGCTACCTCTGTATTTGCCACCCGTTTTTGCATTTGATGACCAAAAATCGGGCAAGGGCTGTCATTGGAATTCTGTCAGCGTTCGCGGGTTTGCTGGGTGTCCTGAGTTGTCTAGCCTATTCTGTCTATCAGTACAGGGATCCTTTCCCAGACGAGGACAACTGTACCATCTCAACCGACAGTCCAATCAGCAACGCTACCTTGTCGACGACAGCGTATCCGCCTAAGCCTGTTGTTTTATTACCGAAATATAATGGACAGTGTGATTATCCGGGAACTATTGTTACTATGGAGTACCTGACGACATGGCAGAAGATTTACTCTTCGTTTTATTTAATACCTCTGATCATTGTGTTGATATTATACGTCATGATTTATCACTCTGTCACCAGACGGCGCTCCAAAAGAAGGAAACAAAAGGCCCTAAATAACGTCAGTCTCAAAACATCCCTTAAGGAACCCCAAAAGCCGACTCATCCCTCGCCGGCCTCATCTTACACGGTACTCTCATCCAACGATAACAACGAAAACAACAGAGAACACGTGGCACTCCAGGTAGAAATGTATGGAAACGGTGTGCATTCACTAGCTGTGGACAGGGCTTCCGAATCGATGCCTCTCCAGCCACAACACAAACGCCGCACTAGCGGCGATGAAAACCACCACCCCCACCATGAACATTCTCATCATCACCACCATCTCCGTGATCACGACACGATCGCAAACATAAAAACAGCGCTGATGCTTTTCATCGTGGCTGTTGTGTTCATCATTGCCTTTTTCCCAGCCTGGTTGATGGCACTTGGTGCGATTCCGCACAACAGCATCGTTTTTTACATGTACTTTGTCTATAATATCACTAACCCTATCATTTATGCCTTTATGAATCCAACATTTAGAAGTGACGTTAAGAAAATATGTCATTAGACAGTAATGTTATTGTGGACATCTTTATATTATTTTGTTTTATTTATGGGGCGTGATTTTGTTTTATGATTCAAATATTGTTACTGTCCTTGGAAGGTTGATGAAAACTGGTCCCGGCTTTATTAACCTTCAAATGACTGAAGCTAGTGATTGTTGTCAGTATTATGGAAATATCCCCTAGTTGTTATGAGTCGATCATCGTTTTGTGTAGAAAAGGAAATAAAATCAATAAATAAAAAAATATTAATGTTTTGCTTAGATTAATTGTTTTACAGTATTTTTTGTTGTTGTAAAAGACTACATTTTTGTCAAATCTGTGAACATCAGATTACAAGTATAACAACAGTACCCAATCGTGATCAGCTACAATCAGTCCTAATTTCATTCACCGATAAATTAATATTTCTTTTATATGTACTCCGTATAAAACAGACACTGTTATTACTTACCTGAGGAATTAAATATGTAACAATTTCGTACTTGTCTGTTTTGGGCTTTGAATAAGGAATAGATGTTCTGTTCTGTATTCACAAAGAGTTTTTCCCAGTTTGCATCATGTAAAGTGATCTGAGATTACTCAACTACACCATTTTATATTATGACGTGCGGGGGGTCCCTCTTCTATATTATAACGTGCGCATCTCCAGCACGTCATCCTATACGTAAGAGGAATTTCGGAATACATGTACTGATGCTATTTTATTTTAACGAAATGCTTTCTCACAACCTATCGAAACTACATTTACATTAAAACTATAAATGAAATGCAAACAAAAGCACACCTGTGCTCGTTTTCGTTTTGCTAGTTAATTTACAGTCGATGGTCTTCCTTTCGGTTTAATGTCGGGTTGGGCAAAACCTGGCCCCTGTTTAACAACTGTTTGCATGCTCCGATGTTGAGGAACTTTTTTGAGCTCTTAAATCCTAAGCACTCTGCGATTAATTTGTTCCAAAATGCGTCGCGTCTTCTTCAAAGTGATCTTCGCAAACAATCTTGTTTTTATTCCAGACAAATTATTATTAAGCAAATGGTAGATCCACAGTTTGAATATTTTCCTTTTTGGGAGGACTTTGTTGGGTCTGGAATTTCAAAACAAAAAACTTTTCCCGCATCTTCATCTTGTGTTTGTAGAGTTAATTGCTTGACCGGCAGGGATAAATCAGCTTTTTTATATACTAAACATGCTAGTGATGAACCAAAATAAAACATGTAGTCCTAAACCGGAATAGATGGTGTGACGTTTAAAATATTTACATGCATTTTTCAGTGTATTTGCCTGTGACAACACTACGTATCGATTTTGTATTATACAGTCCAATAAATTCAAATGACGTACATGTATAATTGGACCGAAAGCAGGGTTGGCTTATTATCCGCTGGTGCAACTTGTTTCAAGTCAATCGATTAAATATTTTAAAAATTATTGTATAAAACCGAATTTAAAACAGTATTAATATGTACGACTTGACAATAGACACTTCCGGTAATTTTATGTTCGACTTGAAGTAAATCACTACCGAATGCAGTTAAAATCAACAACTTGATATTTTTGGGGAATTAAAAAACACACCTTTTTAAGTAATGGAGGGTTAGAAGATTGCCCATAGTTAAAAGTTGAAGCAGGAAAGAGATTTAAGTCATTCGATTTACATCAAGAAACAGGCAGTCAAATTTCGGACAATTTTTCCAGTATTACCTAGAATAAAACTAGTCAAAAATTCAGAAGAGAATTTGACAGATATCGCCATTTATCACCGGAAAATTGTTGCATTTCTACTACTATGGGTTGACATACGTCAGGCAAATAGAACCATTTTAACAAGGCCTTGGACTTTCGGTTGGACGAAGCTATCTATTTATTGCGTCAAAACAAGTTTAAAATGACGCGGTTTCAAGCGAAATATGCACCGATTGCATAGTCTTAGCTCAAAAGCCAGACAAATCTGGTTGATTTCAAAGAGCAATGGCCGAGTGGCCAGCAATGAAATAGACAGGCCTACGTCACATTGCTGTTCGACACACTACCCAAAGTCCAAGCTCTTGTTAAAATGGTTCTAGAATTGTCCATATGATCAGAGCAGACTACGCTAACAGATTGCTAGATCTTCATCTACGTTTCATAATGTACACGAATCGTTTATTTATGCTTTTATAATAATGAATGTCACTAAACTAGATTATTAAACTTTAAAGCATATGAGTTGAGTTTCTGCTAGGAAAGGAAATGTTTTCCCCGCATTACCTAGGATAGAACTAGCCTAAAACTCAGAAGAGACTTTGACGGATATTGCACATTTATCACCGGAAAATTGTTTCATGTCAATAGTAGCTGCATATCTACTACTATGGGTTGACATACGATAAGCATCAGAGCAGACTACACTAACAGATCGCTAGATCTTCATCGACGTTTCATAATGTACACGAATCGTTTATGTAATCTATGCTTTTAATATAATGAGTGTCGCTAAATTAATCTAAATTATTCAACTTTAAAGCATATGTGTTGAGTTTCTGCTAGGAAAACTATACAACCATGTAAATGTACCCCCCCCCCCCCAATTTTATACACCACAAAGCTTATGGATAGGGATAAAATTGATATTATGAATTCAAATTAGTTTTAAGAATATGAATTCTTGTGTGTATTTATTCTGATCTGATACATTTACTTGTATTTCCCTAAATAACCATTCCCTCCTTCAATAATTCGTGTGCCCTTGTTTATATTTAAATATTTATTTTGTTGGTTCTTAATACAGAAGAGTTCCACATCATTTCAAAGGGACATAAAAGCTTATTTATAAAGTATATCGAAAAAATATTATGAAATATCTTAATTATTAAGACATTCTATTAGGTGAAATATGAACAATATTTGGGTTTCCTTCCCCTTTAAAAAGTGAACTCTCAACAGTGTATTTATTAACTGAGTGGCGAGAAAAATATTTCCTTCTAAGCTGTTAATTGTTTTTATCCATATAACCGATCAACTTAAATAGAACACAACGCGCATGTACAAAGCAGAAAATTAAACTTTTCTTTATTTTTGTGAAAGACTTTAGTTACTAAGCTACATATGTTTGTTTTCGCAAAATTTCAAATAAAGTCGATATAGCAAAAATTACACATGCATAAGTTTTGAAATTTAATACATGGTATAAAAATACATTTAGTCATTCATTGTATTAAATAATTTTACAAATAAAAAGACAAATTAATCTATTACACAAATCTTACTCGAAAACGATCGATATATTTGGAAACAAACAATACATACATGTACCTATGTATCATGCGCAAACCCAGGGTAAATGGTCCGAGCCGCCCTGAGATTTGCATTACTAGCATTTAAACAATCACGTAATTAGAGATAGATCTTCCTCCGCCCCGCGAAAACGGGGACTTCTTTTTGTTGATAATGAAAGGTTAATGTATTCTAAACAGCAATATTCAGTTATGACAAAATTCCAAAGAACAAAGAAAAAACTCGTTATGACCGTATTAATTTACATGTGTCTGTTTATAACTTTTTCACAGGTACGGATCCAGAATTTGAAGAACTATGGGATTGCTTTTTATATAAGCTGAGGATATGTAGGGCTATTGGATTGAAAACATCTTTTCAAGAGAATAAAAATCTTGTATATACGCAGACATATCACACTTTCTGTCATCATTGACTATAAGAAACAGTGTACACATCATTGTTATAGAGCCTGTAGACACAAAAATATAAGTAACACAACCCCCATTTCCATGCACTTTAATCTGATGAAAAGGTAAGGTTTAATATGTTCTGTAAAATTTTAAATTAACATGTTTTAAAGGCAATCTTTAAATCTAAAACTTTTTAAACGTTGCAGAATTATCCCGCCAAACATAAGTAGTTAGATAAAAAAAAATAGGAATACGGAAATTAAGGGGAAAAAATACAGAAATTACAGACTTTATATTAACAATATTCCAAGGGACGATGTGATACACATCATTTAAGTTATTTTCAAAACTTTGCTAGGTTTTAAATAACATTGAAATAAATGTACGGAAAGTAATAGCACTTTCGAATTTGAATTAATCTAATGCTAGTATTTATCCCGTAACTACCCCTTAAACTGTTAAGTTGACCAAATAAAGGTTAACCAAAAACCAAAGTTATATTCAGCCAATGCCCCAATATAGCCTCGTTCTTAATCAGACGTTTAAATGCACTGTGACGTCTTAATTGCTTCGTTTTCGCTATACATGGCTTTATGGTTTCCACTGCAGATATGCATCGAAAGTCGTAAAATGTTCGTTTGAGGCATAAAATGTGATAAAATGTTGCTGGATAAACAAAATTAATACAGCCATGATAACTTAAATATATTAATATAAGCGATCTTTGTGCTCGGGTCGAAATCATGAAGATGGGTCAACAAGCCTCGCCCTCTGTTACGTTTTCTTACCCTTGCCCAAGTATAGCTTATATTTCAAGGCAGTAACCATGTATATATTTTGTGTATGTATATTAAATATTCGTCTTACATTTGACAGTTAAATGGTGTTATCATTCCAAATTTAGTAATATTAATTAATGTATATGCAATAAGCTTTACAGTATATTTCAACAATATTCTTTGAATAAAAAGGTATGTTTAACGTATCAAACACATCTACTTTCATCGAATATCATGAATATATTCACACAAGAAGCGGTAATGAATGATTTCGGCCGATTGTTAAGATTCGAAAAGTTACTTATTAAGACAAAACTATTGCATCTGGCGATAAAAGCGTTATAAAATTTTTAAAGTATTTTGGCTAATCAAAAAAAAAAAATAATAATAAAAACCTAACAAACATTCATGTATACCCTATTTTTACCATTTTTTTTACACCGACATTAGCGTTTTCATATGTGAACGATTAATATAAATGATGCGAATCTACCAAAACCAGGAAAAACGATACCATAATTTCACTTGACTAGGTAGCACGCTGTAATTATTGTGTAACCCGGCAAAACCTGTTTTCATTTACTAGAAATATGTTATTTTCTGGTTTTGCAAAGAGTCCAATTCTATGGGTGAGGAGATAAGGTTGTCTTTTTGACGAGATTTCGTAAAAGTATGGCGTTATAAACAATGTGTGTAGTTAAAAGAGAGGAGATGAATAAATGATTAAATTTAAGATTAATCACTCTAAGCCACTCTTTTATTAATACTAACTTGTCTTTATGCGTTGTAACTGATGGACTTTCTTTCCTCTCCCCATAAATGTAACTATTCTGACATAATTTTTAAAAAACAAACAAGAAATCATAGTTGTGTACATGTGCTTTGAGATGAAATTGGAATTTTGACAGTTTTAACAACAATTTTAAAACTGGAATTTTTTTTTATTTTTAACCATGTTTGCTGAAATTTGTAAAACTGTAATAAATCTGTCAGGCAATCAATTCCTAATCTTCAGAACCAATCTCTGCTGATTGAATTACAGCATTTCATTTGGATTCCATTTACTGATTAATTTCATTCATATAAAAATTTCCAAGCGATATTCTAATAAAACTTATGTTGATGCGGTTGTAACCTGTTAAGTAATTGCATTTTTTTAAGCAAAGGATTTCTAAAAAGTATTAGCATCAACATCAAAGAAATAGACAACAATTACGGAAACGCGGCAAACAGAAAGTCTGCATGTGACTCTTTGAAATAGGATATATGAAAATAAAATTAGCTTGCAAAGTAAATTATTGGCTGTTTGCAAATGGCCCGAAGAAATATCTAATGGTAAATCAATTTCTCAGTCCGCTAACTTTTGTAGAGCCTGGAGACGGAAAGGATATAATATATAGATAATAATGTGATATAAATAATAATAATGATATATAAAAGCCGCGTTTATTTGTATTCTTTTAATTCATGTACATTGCAACATAAGTCTAATTGCTCTTTAAAGCTGATTATTAGTCTTAAACTGGCAAAACTTCGACATCAATTTCGAGAATTAATATCAAAACCAAGCAGATGTAACGTATGACCTTTGGTACAAATAGTACTTTGAACTTCATTAGGTACGCCCTGCCTGACCAATTTGTACTGTTAGTGAGAAAAATATGTAAAGATTGGGGTTTTTTTTAAAGAAAAGATGAAATCAATTCAAGTGTGTTTATAATTGGTACACGTACTTACTCTCGATATAAATACACAGTGAATTCAAACTTCCACTAGTACATGTAATCCTTTTCTTTTCTAGATTGATATAGAATTGTTTACTTTATTTTAGGTTACATTTTTACATAAACAAAATTTTTTAAACCATTAAATGTATATTTAAAAATTACAGAATTTTTAATTCAAAACCGCCTACGCGTATGATCAAAACTGATTTTGGTTTATAGTCATTGTTAAGCCAGATATGTTTGTGAACGACGATTACAATGGTCTATCGAGGCAAATTTGACCTCTCACCTGTATAAATGCCCTTGACCCTTTGTCAACTTCGATCTCTGACCTATAATTTAACCAAAATCTGGAGATTATCAACCAAAAAGAAAAGAGAACCAAAACATAATTTCCCCATCTCATTAACCTGGTGTAAAGAATTATATTTCATTTCAATATTGATCATGCGAATATATAAGGAACATTAGAACAGGACCACCTTTACAGCGTGCTGTGTGTTGTTTGCCACAATTCCTGGCGATAGAACTTGAAGTTACAAAATTACAAAATGTGATTCTGTAGTAGATAACGATATACTTGGAGCTGATAACGATTTTTAGGAACTTAATGCTCCCGTCCGCCCTTGAATTGATAGTGTACTTGAAAAAGGATTAGCGAATTCTCAACAATGTCAGAATCATTAAGCCGAGTCTCACGCAGTTACAATTTATCTGGCAACATGAAAACGTTGGAACTAGTTCCTTAAAACATCAAAAGACGGAAAGTGGACAAGTATGATAAACTCCTCACTTTAAACATTGATTTCTGCAAAATGCAATTAGTCGAGACTGGAAACACAGAGGCATTTATGAACCATTTAATGACACTTTGTCCAGCTGAGACTAAAAGATTTCAACGTCATCAGATAAAACGATTCAAATATAGATGTGAAGCATACCCACTTGTAAAACAGGCAAATTTATATAACAAAGAGAGAATTTTCCATCTAACAGACAAGTTAGCATTTGTTCGACTTGAAAAAAAAGACATTTCAGGTTTTTTTTTAATTTGTTTGATCATTGCTCATATCATTTGTGTTATGCATTTTTACGATTATTATTGATCATTATTGATGATCCCTGTTTGAACATTTACATGTACTTAAGAAATTTTTTTAAAGATCCATTTTTTTTTCAACATTATGCTGTGATCAAATTTGGTCGGAGATGATGAAATCCTATAAAGCCCGGAGTTCTTTATGGTAGATTTGAACAACCCGAGAGTATATTTGCTAATCTCGTAATATGAAAAGAATTACTCCTTCTTACCTATGTTTTATATAACGGCAACCGTATGATAGTCATTAGTGAAATGTATTGGACTGTGCGTTACAAATTTGATTCGCTTATCACGGACAAAGGCACTGGAAAATGTAAATATTTCTGTATACCGTATGCTTTGTTTGAAAGTAGTTCCGAACTAAATGTTATCAGACATGCATTGTACGTTAAACCATAACAGGAAACAATTCTGCAAAAAAAATTACGGAATGGGCGAAAATTGACAAATAAAAGAATCTTTACCCCCAGACTCTCATGGGACAATTGAATTAGACTCCTCCATGAAATTGCACAAGACAGTTATAACTCTCTTCATTACAAGTTAATTCAATTCTAGCAATCAGTCTTTTATCATTGCAGATTGGGAGAAAGTTATCGGGGATGCTAGGGATCTGAGATTAGTGCCCTCATTAAGGAGGAAAATTGCCAAGCTTTGTATCACAGCTAATTTGGTAAAGATGTCAATTTACCCGCAGGAATATCAAAAGTGATCTACGAAATCATTAAACATGCTAATTTACGCGGACAATGTCGCTTTAAATCGATACAAACAGAAAGATTTGATTCACATTATTATATGTGGAAGAATGGGTTCCACTGATGGTGGTCATTTTTACACAATAACAATTCGACATATTGCAAATGGATTTTAACAAAACCCTTGTAATTGGGTACACTATGTTTGTTCTATCTCAATGCTAAGGCCAGCTCTTTGCTGTCTTAGAACAACATTATCATATCTACGAGAACAATGTAAAATCAGCAATTTCTAGGTATGTTGAATGTGAATTTGTAGATCAATATCTTATTTACTATACGACACCAGCCTATGATGTGGTCTATCCGCGCACGTGAATACACTGCAAGAAACATATTTCAGTTTTAGATTTGAAAAAAGAAATTGATGTGGATATCTTTTAAATTCAATGAAATTCATCATCAAATTTAATCTAATTGGGAAAAAATACAACCAAAACTGTGCGTTTACAGATGTATAATATATTTGTAGGGTACATTTCCACGGCAATACCCTGAAAGCAGCTAAAGGCATGGTACAAGGGTTATCTTCAAAAAAATTATCATAATGCATTAAAATTTTCAGATCTGAATTGAAATAGGTAGATATCTCAAAGCACAAGTTCTTGTCACTTTACGCGGATTGTTCACGATTTAATCGAATCTGTGATAATCCTTTTTGATCAACCCTCGTGCAATAAAGCAGCACTGTGACATGTTGTAAATTTTGATTTTACTGGGTGAATGTAAATGTTGTATTCACACCTATGCACACAGTAAATTCAGAATTTACAACATGACAACTGCTAAAGGTAAAAGAAACTATTGACATGCTGGACCTTGTATGATACATTAGCTTATCCTTAAATTTACTCACAATTAATGAATTTCTTAGTGATGACAAACCGATAAAATAATAGCATACGTGAAGTAATTTTGATAATACTGTGTGAACGTTTGTCTGTACTCTGTACGATTTAGAGTTATTTTAGAAAACAATATATGTACATATTGCAAAATACGTGTTATTTTACATGACATCGAGATACACATGTCAGTTCAAGAAACCACGCAGGGTATGCATGAACGATGGTCGCATTTACTCTGGGAACCTCATCTATTCAATAAACAAAATCTTAAAACCAAACTAACATGAAAAACCATAAAAACTAAAGAGAAAAAGAACATATACACCACTGGACTTTTGTTTGATCACAAAAAAAACTAATGATTATATGATGATTCAAAGCTGTTGAATTGTATATCATAATTTGAAATACCATATTCAGTAATGCTTTATAGTATTTCCTAAAATATTTATGCCGCACATTTTCTTAAATTATACTATATCAATGAATACCTCTAGATTCAAACGATGTTCATTCAATAGTATTTAAAAATCTCAAAATTTCGTTTTGGGAATGGCCGTTCTAGCTTGTCGGGTTTTCAATTCACGGCTAAAAATAAAATGTCTACGGAGATTAGAGATGAAAACACCCGGATGATAACGTTAATAATATGTGCGAGGTATTCCGAGTGATTCCGAATGGAGAAAAGATGTAAACATTTCCATTTAGAAGTCCCCGTAATAAGATATCTGTTTGCGTTCCTGTAAATTTTTCCAAGTGAAATACCGGTATGATAATGTGTGAATGAAGTTATCTTGGATATTTTCCATTTCATCGATTTCAATTGTACTTCTTTCACAAGTATGTGTATTTTAATTAAAAACATTTCAAATGCATAGATATCTTGAGACAGACTATAGAAGTGTTGCGGATCAAATAAATTTCAAACTGGATAACATTGATTTAAAACAATAAATACGTACGTATGTTGTTAACGAACACAAGTCTTTCTACAAACAAACTTGCATCCCGATTTTTAAAGGATGATACGCAGGGGTGTTAAGGAAGCTTATGGAATCTGAGTTACATGTAGTTCCGTGAAATCACAAATGATATATACCTATATGTCAAGTTTGATTGAAATTATACACATGGTTCAGACAAGGTAAGCATGTGAACAGTTTACACCTGGGACGACAACAAAAACAACAACAAGGGCTGATAAGCAAATCAAATCTACATGCAACTTGGGCTTTCATTTCCGAAAAGAATATTAGTTTTGGTTTTGATTTATTTCTGCAAGATTTATCAATGTTAATTTTTTTTATTAATGTGACTGAATAAGAATTTTATCCACTTCTGACCCCTTCAAGTCTCAACATTATGTTTATCCCCATTTTATCAACACAGAAATAAGTTGCAATGATGAAAGTTTGTGTTTGCCCAAAACAAACAAGAGACAGTCGACTGGGTTTGTCGCACAGTTGACTTCAAATAGAGTGCCTGTTGACTTCGATTTACGGCTCAGCCACCGCGTGCATTCGACCTCTCCTTGTACAGAATACGATTGTGCACAAGACAGAGAGGCCCTTCCGGCTCTTTTGATAACTACGATTAATTGTAGCGTACGCAAGAAAATAATTGCAGTGAAAAATCGTTAACAGTTGTGCGAGATAAAATTATAAATGACAAGATCCACGACCAATCTCACTGCCACTTATCATAAATCTATGTATGTAGTCCCTGAACATATGTTCCCCTTTTGATGAATTACTTCTTTTGTCTTGTCTTATCCCAATAGGTGTTCTTTTTCTATTTTTAATTAAAAGCGTGTTCGCACTGTGAATCTGGTTTATATTCATTGTACGAGGTTGTCCTTTAGTGAACCGTACTGTTGTTGCTGTCAGATACTGATCTAAGATATAAATTGGAAGCCTGACCCAACATTGATCGCCAGTGACCGCCTCTTGCGGTATCTGAGCATCTACCAATAATGTAGAAGACGGGACTAATACTCTTCCATTAGATGTGAGTTGATAATGGACAGTTCGGAGGAAAGAAAATTCAATGGAGTCTTCACTCCAACAAAATCTTTTCCAGTGCAAACAAAGGATCTCATTCTGTTTGTAATAAACGGATTATAGATAGAAATGAAGTCCATGGATGGTTTTAGATACGAGCATTGTCTCTCCCCGTTTCTTTGCTTTGCAAATGCAAAAGATCTAACCCATGGAAAGCTGTCTTTTTTCTTGAAAGATATTGATAAGACTAAGCTCATTTCGTTTCACATTGATATTTTGAAATATAATATACTTAATGTATGAACACTTTCTCATTAGTATTTCACTGAAATTGTTCCAGTTGGGTTACGGGTTAAAGCTGTAAGGCTCTTTGATCCGATCGTTGAGGATATCTTTTATGGATGCTGCAAGTGGCTTTATTCCGGATATATATTATTGAGCAATGAAGATGTTTTTGCAATCTCTCATATCACTAAAATGATGTACTATATGTATATAAGTGCGTACAAAACATCCTCTTATTTTTGAAAGAATAGTGGGTGATATCTCCTTCTGCAAAATATCTTCCTTTTTTATTGCATGATTGAAAGGAATTGTTGCATTTTGAATTGCTACATCTTCAGGTCCATTCAGATGCTGGAAAAATTAACTTTATAGCGCTTATCGGTGCTTTGATTATTCATATGGCATGATCAATTAAAACAGACTTCTTTTATCTCAACTGAGGAATGGTGATCATTTTATCTCTTTAGAAATATTATATGAATCACTAGTATAAAAATAATCAGACGAGTCCTTACCCTCCAATTTTTTACGATTAATGACCAGTTTAAAACTTCTAGTGTGAAAAATTTCTTTTTGGTCCAATAAATAATTGATGAACTGTCATCTATTAGCCTTTTCAGAGTTATGTATGCTTTTGAAACCAATAAATCACTGCTCTCTTCACTCTGGTATATTTTTTTAATCTGTTGTTGTTTTTTTAAATAAAATTATATATATATATATATATATATATATATATATATATATATATATATATATATATATATATATATATATATATATATATATATATACACTGATATTTGTTTAAGTTTTTTGTGTGCTGCCAAAGATTATCACTTCGATGCTGGTACAAGAAGACGGCGGAATCATGTTCATCTGAAACACATGTTGAGAGACTACGTCGTCTAGGACAAAAAATCTGTTTAATGCCATCGGGATCGGTTTCACGGGGTTCAGCTTACAAATCCCGGGTACACAATGACGCCTGAACGACGTAAGGGTCCGGAGGAAGTAGAGTCGCAGACGATCGGTTTCTCGTGTGTCCAGACGAAGTCGGGTTCCATCCTGCTCACCTTTGGTTCGCACAAAGGTTTGACATCACATTGCAATCCTTCGGTGTGATATATGCGAATGAGTCGCTTGATCCGCTGTTTTGCTAGACGTCTATTTTTCGAATGCGAGCGCCTGTATTTCACGGTGGAATAAGGAACATGTTTTTCATGCAACCTGCGATACCATATACATTTAAAAAACTTCTATGACGTCACCCATTGTATTTAGTCAACGTTTATTTTCACTATTCAACCAGCAGGTGTTGGATATATAAATATCCAACTGATAGGAGTTGGATATTTTTAATATCCAACCGTCAATCAGTTGGATATTCAAATATCCAACAGGGCATTAAACAAAGAAAACTGCAAAAAAAATGTTGAAACGTGTATTTCCAATATAAATCCAAATTTATAAAACAGAATTTTGTCATCCATAAATGCATATCCGATAAGCCACGAATAAACTTTTTGCAGAAATATCTCCTTTTCTTAATTTTGATAGATTCGGGATCTCATATAAATCACTTTCATAAACTTTTAGACTTCCTCTTTGAACCTTGAACCATATCACTCCTTCTAATTAGTTTAACAATATAGGAAATATTGTCGCACTATGACTTCATAAGACTCATATCAATTTTTTTTAGATAAATCACCGTCTGTTAATTGACGTCAAAATTCTGATTTTTCCTTTCTCCTTGCAAGTTTAAAATATCATGAATTCAAACGGTATCCATGTCTTTCCAGGAATTGTGGATCTCTATATACATTGTTCAAATGTGTACTTTGCGTTGAAAAAATTCATCTTCTAAATCTATGTCTGCTCAGTACAGCGGTATGGTTTTCTATAACATGCGCACCTGTTCACTCGTCCATGATTAAAAGGTGTGTTTGGTTAGCCTATTGTGTATGGTATTGCTGGAATTTTACTTTTGTGTGACATCACAGTTGGATATATGAATGGGTCAATGCCTCTTAGAGGCTCAAATGGGGGAAATTTTTTAAGTAAGATAAATAACTCGATAGTGTTGAATAGTTCAGAGAAAACATCCCCTCCTCGGGCCTTCGGCCCTCGGAGGGAATGTTTTCTCTAAACTATTCAACACCATCTCGTTATTTATCCATTACGTAATTTATCTCTTTGTACATTTGAAATGTACATTTATATTATCATTTCCCTATAAAATTTGAGCGAACATTTACAAATGGCTGATAGCAAACAATAATTAAGACCTTTCAAAATGTTCGACTGTTGTTTTTTTTAAATATCTGTCAGTATCCCTTGGAACTAGTAATTTACAAACTTGGCTGGTTAATTAGGCATCTAATGAGCCGTGACACTGACGGATTGTTCTGCTAGTTCTATGTGTGTGATCGTAAGATTGCAAACATACTGTTATGTCCACTGTTCTGTTCACAGTAATGAGCTGCAAAAACCCCTGTAGCAGCGAAATCTGATTTCCAAGGGACTGCAATCTTGTCAGGGAAATACCATTTCACGGACAATATATCTATGAGAGGACCCGGGGACATGGGCCTAATTAACATGGTACCAATAGTTCGCACCATGATCGTGCATGTTACAGGATCCGGTGTTCAAGGATTGAACCATCTGATGTCAAAAAGCGTAAATCAAATGCCTTTAGGAATACATGAACCTAGAATTGTTAAAAAATCTTAAAACAACACGACAATATGTTAACATTTACAAAGTGTTCATACCCTAGTTTACCATGTTGTAGTTTGGTATGGATTTAAATTTTGTTCTTAGATTTCATATCCCTGTCTGTCATTATACTATTGTTGCGTTTGATTTGCGTAATGTGTTTTTATCTTAACCACATTGCACTTTGAAGTAACTGGTCGTAGCATCATTCAAGCTATACGCAAATATTCCTGTAGCATGTATCTCGCTTAAGCTATTATGACAATTAGGGGTAGTTTATCTTGTAGAGGAACAGACAAAACATGGACGTAAAGTACAATCTCGATTGACAGCTTATCCATAATAAAACTCTCTCTCTCTTTCTCTTTCTCTCTCTCTCTCTCTCTCTCTCTCTCTTTGTCCAAATTGAAATACACTGCCTACATTTGTACAACTTTAATACATTTATTTACCTCGGGAGCTTAATATCTAATTTAATTTTAAGGATTATTGAAACATTATTGGGTTTTTTCTCGAAAATCTTCTAAAAAAACTCCAAATTGGCCAAAATAGCTGAATCTTGTGTTGATGTAGGGTACATTCAAGTTTGCTCACACCATGATCCCAGGGGGTAGGGTGGGGTCACAACTGGAGGTTAAATTTTTACCTAGGAATATTAACAGAAAATTCTTTAAGTCTCCCTAAAAAAAACAATTGGCCAGAAAAGCTATGACATGTGTGGAAGCATTCTCGGGTAGTTCAGGTTTAGGTTTCTTCAAATCATTATCTTGGGTAGGTGCGAGTCACAATGGGGGTGTCAACATTTTACATATGAATAAATAGAGAGAAAAAACTTTTGAAATCTTCTCAAAAACCAAGCGGCCAGAAAAGCTGTAACTTGTGTGGAAGCATCTTTAGATATGGTAGAGTCAATTTTGTTCAAATCATGATCCCTGGTGTAAGGGTGGAACCACAACAGGGTAAAAAAAAATACAAAGGAAAACTTAGAGAAAAATCTTTAAAGATAATCTTCTCAAGAACCAAGTGACCAGAAAAGTTGAAACTTATGAAGGCATCTTCAGGTAGTGTGAAATTAAGTTTGATCAAATCATGATCGTCGCGGGATAGGGTGGAGCTCCAATGAAGGGGCCCAACCCTCATCAAGATCTTATTTAGAAAAATTTGAAACTTTTCTTATACAGGATATATTTGACTACGTCCAGATATTTTGTAATGACTCCATAGAGCTGATCTCATTGCGGTTGTTGTTCAGGTGAGCGATGTGGCCCATGGGTCTCTTGTTTTTCATAGATTAGATTTCTTTTCTTTTCTACTTTTTGATTGTGGTGTTTGTGGATTAACATATCGACAGATTCCTGCGTTTTTCTTCTTATCGTCAACTCATTCATTAGATGTCGCCATGATTATCAAGGAGCCCTCCTCAATATCGCTCTCCCCGCATGTAAAGGCATCAATAAGACCAATTGGATATTCATTTCATCCGATATTTTCATCCTTCTTTGCTCATTATCCCACTGTGTGTTCTGGGGTTCATCTTGATCAAAGGAGCATTCTTGATGGTGGACGGAGTCCATTATGAACAAAAGCACAGTCTTTTTCTCCTTATTAATTGCAAAAATCAGCAGAAAATACCCAAATAATTCCCTCCATATAGTTTTATTATTGCTATATATAAATGTATCTATTGTATTTATCTGTAATGCAGAAATGAGCTCAAATTAAAAACAAATCATAGTAAATGGCAAAAAGTAGAATTGTACAGAATAATATGTACATGTATATGAAATTGGAATCAGAAGCATGAGAACACTATATTCCATCAGAATGTATCTTCTTTTGTGATAAATCGTGACGTAAAAATTACATTCTTTTGTTACTAAATGTTCATTTATATTCGTATCCTTTGAAGAAGATTTGTTATCTCAATTATAAGTTACATGTAGTTTCAAAGCAGTCTTATTTTGACTACATTTTGATTATTTTTTTTCATCTATAGCAAACAGAATGCTCTTTTATTTGTTTGGTTCAAATAACAAGGCACAGATCCTTATTCATAGAAGAAGCTGGCGAAGTAGATACATCTCGAGTGATTCCGATTAATCGATGACACAAACTAAGTCACGCATTGCTTTCGGAAATACTCGATTTTAAAAGTTGACGCTCTCTATTGAGTAGCTTTTTTCATCATGCAGACCATATTTTCAGAACTTCCGGATAGCTATCTCCCATTGGCGGTCTTCTGTTAATGTTATAACTTGTCGATATTTCTGTTCTTATCGGGTTCAAAATGGCTTTAAAAGTTGCCTTTTTCTGTCTTTAAGTTTGTAATATGATCACTGGCAGTTTAATAAAAAAAAATGTCTTAAAGATTACATTTTCTACCTGAAATTCAATGAATAAATTAATCTGTGTGTTGTTATTGTGCTGATTCCTTTAGAATGGCATGCCTTCCAATTTGAAAATAAAAAATTATACATGACAAATCAAATATTAGACAACAAAAATGAAAATTACAAATATAATATACAATATATAATATATGAAAAATATATATACAAATTAATATGTATACTATACCAATTAAAATAATACAAATTAAAAATATACATTACAAATTGAAATTATGAATTAAAATACAGATAACAATTATACAATACGAATGAAATACATGTATTATATAAGGAATAAGGAATTATTCTTTGAGTATTATGAGATGATAATTTCGGTCGGGGCGTGATCAAATCCAATAAAGCCCGAAGCGCTTTATGATAGATTTGATCATCGATTTACAAAATCGATATGTAGTGTTATCACAGGGAAAGACACTGGAAAATGTAAATATACAGAAATGAAATGTCATAGAAAATCGTATACAGTATAGTATTATAATTATAACAAAGAAAAACTACTATTGTAATTTAAAGAGATGACACATTTAGTCAAATAAAACAATAATAAATGCATGCCTAAATTATGCAGTGTTGCTTGTCTGACACAAGTAAGTAACTCACCCTTGGTTGGTTTCTTCGTGTTACATAATTTAAAGTTACAATGCAACTTAATTTTCAAGAAATTTAATATCTTTATTTTATATCTTGACAACAGAGACTTGAATTTGAGCAATATTAATGTTAAATGCATATAATTTATTTACACAAAATTCAGATTTATGTCGAAAGATACACTTCTAGGTCTAAAGAAGGTTCCTAATCTTGCTTGTGTTGTCCGAGGAAATTGAAATTATGATGATATTGATAATATTGAATTCAAAGTTCAATCCATTGGTTGTGTTAGAAATCTATCGTTGTATACACGAAGTTTGAAAAAGTGAGTTACATTTTCCTGCTCGAGTTTCCTTTAACGTCATAGGTTCTGACTGTCCAAGAAAGACAACTGTTTAAACAGTTGGTTTTGCTAGACGTAAATCAGTGATGCACAATGGGATTTGTCATACATTTTTTTAAAATAAATTACAATATTAAGGAAACGTTATTAGAAATGTGTTTTTCATTATCACTCAAATATAAAGAAACATAACTCAAGTGTAAGGAATTATTTATTATCATAAGGAAGACTAGTATTTTTTAAAAAGGGGTACAACATTGAACCTATTTTTTCAAATAAAGGAGAAATGATTGAAGGATAAATTATTACAGAAAAACCATGCTTCTATTGACTGTCATATAAAGAAAGTGCCTGCTGCCTAATCCCATTCAATATATATTGAATAACATTGTTGGTTTTTTTTAAGGGAGACCTTGCATTTTAACACATATTCTTCTGCAGCTGTGTTTGCTCGATACAAAACGATATAAAACCCACTTATTAATACTGATTTATTATACATTTATTTTTTTTCATCTTCTTCTTATTTTCTTGTTATAGAATTCAGGAAGTGTAATTGTAAATTGTTTAAGTTGCAAAATTAATGATATAATGCTGTAACATTAAACATTTTTACTGATAAGATAAATATTGAAACTTTTGATAAATCTTGCTCCTAAATAACAACAAATTATATAAAGACAATACTAAGATCAATACTAAATTCAAGTTCAGCTCATGCACTCAAACCAAATATTTTGATACAAGAGGACATAGTATACAGCATACTGTTGCAATAAAAAGGTTGTAAAATCAACGTTTACCAGAAGTCATATCTTTACCCCAATTTGATGCAAGGATCACAAATCAGTGATGGTATATGTTATGTGCATGTTATATGCAAGTCTAATTTCTTGAGAAATTTCTGTGTATATACTACAGTCAGACCACCAGACAAGGCGAAGTAACCGTTGTTACATTTGCATATTAATAATGAGTCAACGTACTTTAAAATTGGTTAGGTTTTTTTTAATATGTATAAAACTGCGTTCATATGGTAGATGTAAACACCCTTTGAAAAAAAATTATTTGGTCGAAATACATAAGATTTTGAAATATGATCGATAAATAATTGTTTTAACCTTGTTCTAGCTCAATTAATTATATATAAGAGGGGTTAAGCCAACTTGATTCAGTTTCAAGAGATGACAATTTTACACATAAAATAAGCAAATACGCTCATGTAGGTTTACGTAGCTCAACAATTTACACAACAGACCTTCGTTTTCATATTAATGCAGCAAAAGTTTTATACACTTCATGGAGTTCGATGACTGTGATTGTGTGGAAAGAGCGTGCAGTAACCATGCTTCTATTTCATGATCAAATATGAGGTAACGACAGATCTGTTAAACATCTTTCTCTCCTTCACCCAATCATTCTCCGATCTTACTGAGAAATTGCTTGTAGGTGAGAAGTTTGGTGACCTTGATTTAAGAATCTTTGTTTAATGTCAAGGTTGTGGCAGACTTTCGTATTTAACCATTTTCCTGATCTTGTTTTCCCCTTGCCCTACCTGTCCTAACTACACCCTTGCAGTTCTTGTTGGATGGAGGATATGCATATATAAATAGTGCCTGTTTGGGAGGGTAACAGTTGAAATTGACACCCCGAGAAAACCATTGTCAACCGACGCGAAGCGGAGGTTGACAATGGTTTTCGAGGGGTGTCAATTTCAACTGTTATCCTCCCAAACAGGCACTATTTATTTTGTTATACTGAATGTCTTTTTTAAAATTTTTAAGAAAATTTTACTGCTTTTATATAGGAATAACGTGAATTCTACAGCGAACCGTACGCGCATAATTTTCGCGCATGTAACATTTTTTAATGTTACCCGTTGCCAAGTGCGTTGCTAACGCTGAGGGTAATAGTAAATATTATTAACTGCGTCTTAACCAATCAGATTTCAGTATTTAACATGAAAGTATAACAATAAATATTATTAACTGCGTCTTAACCAATCAGATTTCAGTATTTAACATGAAAGTATAACAAAATATATTGGCACCCTTTGAAATGTAACCATGTCAATAATGCCTAGTTTTAATTAGATTCGAACAAACGTCATGATGTAAAAACATACAATATTTATATAAATACACACATTTTTATAGAATGCATTATGCTTATAATAGTACATTCCCTTATGTTATTTTTCACTCGATAATATTTAAGTGGTTGTTCAATGTAACTCTCATGTTATTTATAATAAATCATTTATTTGGCTTGAGAAATGGTATTACATGTATGTTATGACACCATGAGAGAACCTATATTTTTATTTAAACAATATTTCATTTAATTTTATATTAAGTGGGCTTAGACAACAGGCACTGCCTACATATATTTAAGCCTCTCTCTACATGGGAAAACCAATTTTTTATGCAGCTCATTTTCTAATTATAGCGTGTATTTTTATATCACTGTACTTTATTTACCTCCAAGCTTATCCTTCTTTCCTTTTTAACGTTTACTCCAGCTGCTGAAACTTATGTTTGGAAAGGAAAGATGAAGAGTGAAGGGCCTTCTTCCTGTAATCAACTTGAATGTTGTATTGGTACTAATTTGACTGAATCTTGATTGTGCGTTCCCAGTAGATCATATTCAATACTTTTTATAAAAAAATTCATACTATAAACAAAACTCTGAACAAAATGCATTGTATCGCCGGTGAACAGCCACATATATGTGTTTATTATGCAACGGATTTCTGTTGATGTTTTTGTCCATAGTTTTGTGTGTGCTTCTCTATCCTCCGACTTAGAAATATGTGGTGGAATATGTAATCACTAACACTTAAATAGACCTTCGCGCATATCTGCAGAACTGAGCTGGCTACTCGGCTGCCATACATCTACATCCAATCAGTTGGACAATTCTTTTACATGAACAATTTTTACCTCGTATATGCATGCGCAGCCCACTACAAGAGAACTAATTTCCATCATACAGGGAAAGAAGGTTATTATCTATATGAGATTTGCCTCCCACCCCTACCCCGTATTTGAGTTGAATCATTTTCTACATACTTTTCTATATTCTTTTATTAATGTTTTTCTTTTTGATCTTCTTTTTGTATGTTGTCACTCTGTATTAATTAATATACAGTTCTGATGTTTACTGATTCTCAGTAATTAATTCGCGTGTTCATATCATGTCATAATCTCCATAGAAAGGAAATAAGTATGAATGAAAGTGTCTCCGTGGTTAAATAAACACAAAACTGCTGTACACTCAAAAATTTTGTACAATAGATTGGGCTGTAAATGAAAGTTTGTTTTTTAAGATACAATCTTTATCTTTTATTTCTAATTTAAAAATAACGCTGAGCGATATTACATCGTCGGTGACAGCGATATAACATCGTCGTGGGAATCACATCAATTTTATCATCACCGGGTTTGAGGAAACTTGTGGACTCAAAACCGTGATTTTCCACGATGCGATATAAAAGACGGTTTCCATAACTGATTTTAGTGTCTCTTGTGATTTTGAAATTAAATTTACAGAATGTGTTTGCTTACTAACAATGTTAAAAGTAAATATTAATTAAACAAACCCCACGTGCGTTGGGGTTTTTTTCTTAAAAAAAAAAACATTTTCTGAAAAGAAATTATTAAGATTTGTATGATTTTTTTCAACACTTTAAAATAAATTTAATTGATTTTATTATATAAAACAACAAGGGAAAGTAAACATATCTTGTTATATATAATATATGTACAATTATTCAAAATAAAATACAACAATATCAAAATAGAGCACTATAAACTGTCTACAATCTGACTGTCACAACACGGGGTTATCAATCTATTCAGCACCATTCACGGACGATAACTCTGCCTCTGAAGCTGATTCCTCCAGTTTACTTCCGCCATTCAAGCCATCCACCGTTTTCTTATTCGTCTCAGTTAAACACTTAAAAAAACAATAAAAAATACACTTATGTTTATAGAACCACGGAAATTTTTGTAACCTTATCACATACATTAGTAAAGCATTATTTGTACAACGCAAATGATGTGTACAAATCTCCAAAAACTTTCTATCATTCAGGGATAAGGAATAATTTTTTGTAATATAAGTAATCAAATACAAAAAATCCCAAAGAGCTATATAATAGGTTTGTTAATACCTGATATAGTGTAGTCTTGAATCCTTTGTGAGTTTTCATGTGAGCCTTGCGGTTTTCTTTCCCTGCAACAAAAAACATCCATGTGACATTCACTAAAACTAACTTTTAAAACCAAGTTCTTTGAAGTTAATAGCAAGAACATACTTGTAAAACGCTTGTGGCATATGGAACACTCATAACCCTTACTAGAATTATGCAAACGCATGTGAAGTTTTAAAGTCTTTGGGTGACTGAAAGACTTCTTGCACATACTGCAACTCAATTTGGTCTCTACAAACAAAATGCAAAAATATATAATATATATAAAAATGAACAAAATAGCAAATGACTGTACTTGTGTATAAGGAATAAAATCAAAGAAATGACTTGTATCGATAAGTACATGATTATAATGTATTCTGTAGTCTGAATTATCATCTCCCTTATTTCTCATCATATTTACCTGTGTGCTCCGTCTTCAGGTGATCTCGTAGCTCCATTAGGTTAGAGAACTGACTTTTACAGTCAGGACAACACACTGGGCCTCTGTGAAGGGTGGACTCTGGCTTCCCATTGCCTAATGCTTCACAATGCTCCTGAATGTGAGAAACTAAATCGGATATTTTGAGGAGCACCTGCTCACAGGTTGGGCACTTCAGTTCCACTGATGTCCCATTTTGTTTAGTGTTGGACACACTTTCAGGTGATTTATCCTGCTGTGAGTTTTCCTGCTTCACTTTATGCTCCTTACCATTTACAAGTTGTTGTTTCCTGGATTTACCATTGTCCCCAGAGCGTCCATGGTGACAAATCTGGTGGTTCTCTAACTCTGCGCTAAAGAAAAATTTCTGGCTGCAATCTACGCAGGCAAATCTCCGAGCACCAAGGCCATGCTCCACAGCATGCTGCTGAATATCTGCAGCATTTGTGAACAACTGACAACAAATACTGCATCTGAATTCGGAATTCTGGTAGCTATGTTCTATTAAGTGACACTGTAACTTTGCTGGGGAAGTGAAACTAAGAGAGCAGAGCTTACATTCATGAATATTGCCCTCTTTCATGACATGGGAAGCCACATGTTGCTGAATATCCTCTTCAGAGTCGAAAGATTCTTGACACTTGATACAAGTGTAGGATTTTTTGTGTACTTGCTGATGAGCTTCCAATTGAGAATGTGATGAAAATGAGGCTGGGCACTGATTACATGTGACATCACTAGAAGAATCAAAGGAATGATGAGTCAAATTGTGAGCCTTTAGGAGAAGACTCGACTGGAAGGTGGCCTGACATTTATGACAAGTGTGGTCTTGTTTTCTACCATGATGAGTGACAACATGAGCCTCTAGCTGCAGAGGGTTCAGAAAACTATCCCCACAAGTCTCGCAGTGGTACAGTGACTTGCTCCCATGGTAACATACCTTGCAGACAAAATAGTTACGACCACTTGCATTGATTTTGGAGACCAAGTTTTCTTTAGTTTTGAATGCTTCCAGACAGACACAACAGGTGAATGAGCTACTGTTGGCCTGGAAATGATGTCTTCCATGCATCTGAAGCTCAACCATCGACACCAGTGTTTGGCGGCAAATCAGACACTGAATGTAGTTACTCTGGAATCCATGCTCCTGGGTATGGATATAAAACTGTTCCTCTGATTTGAGTGCCACCTTACACAGGACACAAACATTGCCCTCCCTGATCTTGCAGTGGGTCAACTTATGCTCAGCCAGAATGCTGGGAGTAGGGAATACTCTGTCACAGATGTTGCATTTCTCATCCCCATTGTTGAGGTGTATCTTCATGTGTTTATCCATTTCAGTACGGTTCTTGAAGGTCTGACTGCAGTACAGGCATGATACATTGACCCTGTCTGGTGACATAAACAAAGACAGAGACTTAGGGGGTGGGGTCTCAACTGATGACACAGATACCTTGTCTTTACTTATAGGGGGGTCAGGACTTGGGTCTTTCTCTCTATTCTCTCTGTGTTGATTATCGAGCAGGGTTTGTGGTTTTATATCTGATAAAAAAGAGGTAATACATAAAGTTAAAAAAGAATTATAGCAGGCAGTATTTTCATTAAATGTACTGCTTCATTTATTCATAATTTAAGCATTATAACAATCCAATTTATTTATGAAAAAAAATTTAAACTTCAATGCTTTGGAATCATAAGAATTTGTGATGGCTCAATTTTTGCTAATTTTTTGGGGTCTCCCTCACCCATGGAATTTACATCCTCGATAAATTGTAAAACAAAGTACATTTGTATTAATTCATTTATCATGAAAATTAATAATTCCCCAAATTTTTTTGGAAATCTCCATGTGATACAATTAACAACAAATTTTAAACCTGAACAAATACTGTGGTTTCATAAATATTCATTGAATACCAATTTTCGCGGATTTCGTTGTTAAGTTGATCCAGGAAATTCAATATTCACTGAAGTGCAATTTCTATTAACATGTTCTATTGATAGGGTCATTGGCCTTGAATTTACGTATCCTTGAAACTGTGATTATCACTTTATCCACGAAAATTGATACCCTTGAATATTAATGAAATCACAGTAGTGACAAAAAGCATTAATCCATTGATCATACATGTTGACATGTATGACGCAATATTACGTAACTTTTTGAAATTTGACAATCCATAAAAATTGGTCCCAATGAAACTTGATGATTTGAAAGTATCTTTAAACATAAGTTTTTTTCTAATACCATGGATATGTCAAAATAAGTTTAAAATAAAGCCGGACCATTGTTCCTTCAAATAATTTAACCTCTATTTCTCAAATTTTATCATGAATTTACACTAAAATTATGTTCTTCCTGATAAAAAGGGATTTACCATTCAGTCTTTAAAAAAGAGTCTACAGTACAATTTCTGCACCTTTGACAGTAGTCATACCTGTAAGCTGCTCCCCACTGACTGCTTTCAAGATGGCTGACAGACCATGATCATGGGCTTTGTGACTCAGCAGAGCTGGATGATGGGAGAACTTCATGTCACAAATGTTACAGGTGAAGGTCAAATCAGAGGACTTCCAGATCCCCGGACTGCTGCGGGGGGAGAAGAAGTTGACCTCATTTAAATGGGAGTCCTTGTTTCCACCAAAACTCAATTCCATCAGATCTTTTTCAACCTAAAACATCAAAAATAAAGTTAAACATGTTGTAAAGTTGACACCTGATCATTGAATATTTTTAAATCAAATTACAGCAACACTAATAGATTTAAAGTGAGAAAAAGCCTAGGCCAATGTATCTTGGATGTGATGGTTGATCCGAGCTGATTTTACCTTCACTTTCACGTTTTGTGGGTGCTGTGATTTGGGCGTGCCCCGGTCTGACACACGTTGGGAAGGTGTCTGTCTGTCTGTTCCATCCTCTGATGAATGGACACTCTGTACGTGCTTGTCCAACAGGTACTCTACATGGAACGACTCGGAACACATGGAACACTTGAAGGGTCGACTGTGTGTTGTCAGGTGACACTGGAGTTCCATCTCAGAGGAGAAACTGTCCTTACAGAATAAACACCTATCCAAAAGATAAACACTTTTCAACATACTATCAATACTGTAAATTCCTTATATTATGCGAGTACTTAATTCCACCATCCCACTGTTTTGTATCAAATCGCGAAACATAAAGTCACGAAAGCAGAACTTTTTTCCTTATTTCATATTGTTCTCAGCTCCCAAAAAATAATGGCGAGATTTTAAAATCTGCTAAGGGTGCTTCTTGTGATTTTACGCAAATATTCATTCCTCGTGTTAAATTAGGAATCTACAGTATACAACACAGTAAAACATGTATATAGCAAACATGCTTATAATGAATTGACACTTAAAGTGAAGTGGGTTTTAAAGATATTTTGAACCTAACAGATATAATGATATAAGTTTATAACCAAGCAAAATTGTCCATCCCTGGCACTTAATTATTAGCATGTTTTATTGTACATGTAAATAATTGTGATGTATCCTGAATCATCTCAATATCAGATTTCCACACTTCTGGAAACGCTAAAATGCTAATTAAAATGTCGGATTAAATATGGTATCAATTTTTAAGACAATTTCTGAAAGAACAATGATTCATACCTGAATGGTTTTGCGATCTGTAGGTGGTTGACTCGTACATGTGCAGTCCACTCCACCTCGGAGCGAAACACGGAGTCACACTTGGAGCACCTGTACAGCTTACACTCATTGCTGTGCTTTATAGCAAAGTGGACCTGAATGTTCACCTTGGAATCAAAGATCTCCTTGCACAAAGCACACCTGAAATGGGAATGAAGTTCATGACATCTTCAATGAATGCTGTTATCAAAATTGATTAATAAATCAAGACTATAGAGAAAAGGTAATGGTACGAAAACTATGCTACTACTTATGTATCTATTAATCATCACATCATATGCATTTAATTTAATATTCTTGTGAATTGATGTATTTTACCTGTACAGATGATGGGCATGAATATCCATCAGATGTTTCTGAAGTTCATCTGGCTTAGAGAACAGCTTCACACAAGTTGTACAACCATATTCCGTGGAGACACTGAGGTAATGGGACACAATGTGCTTCTCAAGCTGCTCCTCATTTGGGAACTGCAGACTGCAATGCTTACACGGCAAGCCGGAAACACCTGGTGACAAGGAGGATGACACAGACACTGGTGACAACCCCGAGGAAATTCCTGGAGAAGACAATGCCTCCTGAAGCTTCAGTGGAGCTTTTGCCTCAATATGTAACTTCAAGTGGTTTTGGAATTGAAGAAAATCACTGAATCTGGAATTGCACTGCTCACATGTCATCTCTGCTTTGGTGTGATCAGATCCCCTGAAACCGGACTTTGTAAAATTGGACTTCCTTGGGGTGGGGATTTTCAGATTTGTTTGTGTGTGTAATTTCTTCTGCTTTTCTTGATCATACCTAGGATGATCCAGCACAGCATGCTTTAGAAGTTCAGCCTTTGACTTCCGATGTTCATTAGGATGCAGTGCCCTCTTGTGCTGTATGAGTGTCTCAATACTTCCAAACTGTCTGGAACACAGTGAACAAGGGTATTTGATGTCAAGACACGGCTGGTTCTGGTGAACAGCCCTCATGTGTTCATGCAAACTGTACAAATTCTTATATGGTGCATTGCAGTAGTTACATGTGTAAACTTCTGCTGGTTTTACAGAATGAACACTCTGCATGTGGATCTCTAAAACTTCCAAGGTATCAAAATCACTGCAAAAACAGTATGGACACACAAGCAGCTCTCCCTGAAGAGATGGTCCATTTAGAGGTTTAGATTGACAAGCCGATTGGCCTTTTATGTCGCTTTCATGAGAATTCATGTGCACATACAAATCATATAGATTTCCAAAAACCTCTGAACAGAGAGGACATTTGTTCCTTGTTTCATCCAAGTGGACCTTTTCAACATGATTATCAAGGTCGTCCTGAGTAGGAAATACACTGCCACAGAGGGAACAGAGGAAATTCTGACTGCTGACCTTTTCATGGGTCATTAAATGATATCTGAAGTCGGAGAGGTTGGTGAATGACAGTGGACAGTACATACAATTTAGATTCATGCCTTTGTTGCTGTCAGCCTGATGTTCATGTGTTGTCATGTGAGACATCATAACATCAAGGCTTGTAAATGTCTGTTGGCAAATTTCACACTGGAAACTAACCCTTGAAGAATCATGGGTCTTCATATGGCTTTTCAGGTGGTCACTTCTAAAACAATTATTTAAGGTGAAAATTGAAAATTGTGAGGCCAATACCAAAGAATAAAATCACAATTAAATAATCTGGAAAAAAAATACTTGTAGTCTTTTTATCATTCTTAGCAAAGACTACAATTTCAGATAATTTTCACATGAGAAATCATGTTTTAATAATGGGTTTCTTAATTCTTATGATAATTCTTATGAGCTCTTATGATGGAATAAGAAGTGATAAAGTATATGCAACTTGCCTCCCTTTGATCAAGCATTACCTGACAAAAGCAGCTTGGCACTGCGGACATTTGTACTTTTTTTCTCCAGTATGGAGTTTTACATGTCTGTCCCTGCTTCGCTTGTGCCTGAATCTTCTACTACACACGGAGCATTTGAATGGAAGCTGGTCACTGTGTATCTGTAAAATGTTATATACACAATCAAGTAAAAAGTCAAGATAAATTTAAGTACACACAGATGATTAAGAAGAGAATTAATCAACCAGTTTGTAAACTTCACTTTATCTAGAATTATTCATTCCCTAGATTAGAATTGCAAAATAAAAGCAAATACAATAGTGTTATTTCAAATAAATGTAGAACAGCCGAAACTTCTAAAGAGTTTGGTATATATATTTTTGTAATATATTTGATAATCAAAACGAGGCAAACGGTTCAATCAGCCTTTATACCCCATCATAATTAATTATAACTTAACCACAATCAAAATTTGGTCGAGATTAACTATTTTAAGATATATTTATAAGAGCTACAAAATGAGGAGCCAAACATACAACAAGTTGAGAAATCAACAACAATAGGTCACAAAGAGTGATTAAGTGACCAGGGGAAAGGAGGGAGTCATCTCCTAAATTTCAAAAAAGTTTCATATTACTGACCTTTTTAAAAATTAAAGGGATATTGATCCTTTTCTGCATTTTCAACAAAACACTTAGTACATAGTTAATGTAAACCTGACAAAACAGGCTATTAATTTAATCTAGGGTAT
>NC_069116.1:9557500-9562500 GCF_025612915.1 Magallana angulata | reverse complement strand
TCTTTGGCAAAATTTGTGTATAAAATGGCAATATTAAGATCTATTATGCAACATTAAACAGTGGCAGACAAAAACAAATATGACTAAGCCAAAAGAGCAACATGAATTAGACTTCATCTGAGAGAGAAAATCTGAAAGACCAAAGGTAATGTGGAGGAGGACCATAAAGGACTCTATAGGTGGAAATACAATAGACATGGTACCACTGGTACAACACCAACAGTTGAATTCAATGGAGAGACCTTGTTGTCATCATATGTGCAACAATACTCAATCTGGATCAACTAATCCAGAAAAAGAGCTGGTACAACATCAACAGTTGAATTCAATGGAGAGACCTTGTTGCCACCATATGTGCAACAATACTCAATCTGGATCAACTATTAATCCAGAAGTGGAGCTAAATAACTGTGATGGCCCCTTAGCACAACCCGATGTTGCTTCCTATGTGAAAAGTGATGGATCTAACAGCACATACACAGAGACTGGTCTCTATATATAGATATATAAACTTGCATTATCATTTTTAAAGATTAGGGTAAAGTGTATTAAGCATGATCAATAATAATTCAGAGGCTAATTATGCCTTAAACATATCTTACAAAGCCAACATGTAGTAGTTAACCATTTGCTCACCGTGTCAATTAAAGACCACACCATGCAATTGGGTATCTGCACATATCTTTTCTAATGACCTTAATGAACTCAAAAGAAAACTAAAATGTACTCTAAATCAAATGCTAGAAAATTATATAGGTATTCCTAATTGATAATTAATAAATATTGCCTGGCAGACAACATTACATCCAAATTTTGTACAAAGTTTATCATATTCAAACCAAACAACAACTATCTCCCAATTTAAAAGTTATATATTGAATTAAACTAGTCCATAATTATCATACGGAAGTTAAAACGGTAAACGGTAAAATTTAAAAAGAAAACAAGCATTCTGAGAGTATTGCATAAGCAATACACGTCCCCTACCGGTTTGTAGAAATTTATTTGATACACATCGAGCCTGATAACGAACCCGAACATTAAAAAATTTGAATATAAAAAATTAATTTTCTCGAAAATATGTCAACCAGACGCTACAAAAGACAGACAGACAGACGGACTGACGGACGCAGAGGAAAGCTATAGTCCCCTCCGGTGAAACCGGTAGGGGACTAATAACAAGCACAAACACAAATATCCTGAACCAAATTCTGTAAAGATTTTGTTGTTGTTGTATCTGTTGTTTTGGAGGGAGGGTTAGGGATTTTTCCAAAAAAGAGTATTTGTATGTTAAGAACATACACCATAAAAGTCTTGGATAATGAACCCAGTGAGTGGTTATTGATCCGGACACATAGGATCCATAGGGACCTCCCCACGTCAACAGAAATCTGTCTATATTCACCTGGACACAATACACAATCCAACATTCAGTACCGGTATTGCCATAGTGTCACTACCGTGTATGAATAAAATCTTACACAAGAGTACATGAATAAGATGCATATACATATATGCCCCATTTGTGCATGTTTGTATGCATCTATTTTCTATATACTCAAACTGAACCATTTATTGGACTAAAAATTGATTTCGAAATAACATATTCCCCTTAAAAACACACAAATCTAGAACCGTGATTGTGCATATGAGGGGGATTTCCCTGTAACTCCATTGTAGTCATGTGATAAGTACATCAAACACTAAGCAGGTATGAGTGACTTTCAATAACAGATCTATCTACAATGTCACCTATCCCTATTGATAATGTGACAAAATCTGAGCATAGCTGATTACTGTGGCTAAAACCCACAGAGTGCCCACAGAATGCCGCTGCTTTTGTAATGCCCGTATCCAAGGTAACCAGGACCGGGTGGTGTGCATTAGGAAAGGTATTGTCAATTGTTGTAAGACTCCCCACTGATCAGCTCTTTTTAAAGTTGGTCGTAATTATCAGACTAGCTGGAGGTATGTGCGGGGAGCTTGGGAGGCTTTATCGCATTCACCAAGATATGAACCGGTACCCTGCTGGGCTTGTCTCGAACACAGCACAAAACTCACGTTTCACCTGGTTAATCAAATCCTGCCTCTCGTAAAACATAAATTTTATGGTTGATGCTGTGTTGGGAAAGTTACTGGAAACAATGGTTTCAAATTAAACAATTATATGCAGGAAAATAATGTGGAATATTTTGGTATACATATTGAATAATCTTTTTATATAATATGATACATGCTTTTTAAATGTACCGAAAATAATTTCGGCCCAAATATTATTGATATGATACAAAAGAAAGCTCAGATTGACGTTTTAGCAAGTAACTACATGAGAATTCATTGAATTTTAAAATTAGTTTGAATTTCTTTCATTTACCGTAATAAGATATATTCAATCTGCTAAAGGCAATCTTGTATGCTCAGTTTTGAAGTATTTTATTATTAGTATATTATTAGCATATTATTCATATTTCATAATTAGTATATTCTAATAAATATGGTTTCTATACACATTTATTACAGTTTAGAAGAAAATGATCGAATACATTGCACTGGAAGCTGAATTATAAACCAATTAAGTCAGAAATTCTAGTTAAAATTATCTTTCATGTAAGAGATATAGATACTTGACCTTTAACTCTTTGACCCCAAAGCTTACTGAATCAGTGACTAACCTTACAAGGTGAAGAAGGAAGAAGGATCTGTGTGTGGAGAGAGAGAGAGTGTGAGAGAGAGAGAGAGAGAGAGAGAGACAGACAGACAGACAGAAAAAGAGGAAGAGAGGGGAGAATCAATCAGAATTTAATCCAGAAAATCCATTTCATAATTTAGAAAAAAACAAAGATAATAAAAACAACACAGGTAGTTGCCAGACAGAAGCACATCAATAATTGACAGGTTAGTAAAAGTTAAAAGACAAATAGAGATATACAAAACACAAACGGGATGACTATTGACAGGTACTGTTTAACAGAGAAAATCAGAGAAATAAACAGAAAATTATTGACAGCTATAGACAGAGAAAAGCATACAGAGACACAAACAAATAGACAATTATTGACAGCTATAGACAAAGAAAAGCATACAGAGACACAAACAAACAGACAATCATTGACAGCTATAGACAGAGAAAAGCATACAGAGACACAAACAAACAGACAATTATTGACAGCTATAGACAGAGAAAAGCATACAGAGACACAAACAAACAGACAATTATTGACAGCTATAGACGGAGAAAAGCATACAGAGACACAAACAAATAGACAATCATTGACAGCTATAGACAGAGAAAAGCATACAGAGACACAAACAAATTGACAATTATTGACAGCTATAGACAGAGAAAAGCATACAGAGACACAAACAAATTGACAATTATTGACAGCTATAGACAGAAAAAAGCATACAAAGACAAGTACAAACAAATAGACAATTTATGACAGCTATTGACAGAGAAAATCATACACAGACACAAACAAATAGACAATTATTGACAGCTATAGATAGAGAAAATCATACAGAGACACAAACAAATTGACAATTATTGACATCTAAACAAAAAAACTATACAGTAAAACAAACAACTAGATGGCCATTGACAATAAGACATAAGAAAAATCATACATAGACACATTATTGACATGACTAAACAGAAAAAGTCAGAAATAGACACAAACAAATAGTTATCGAAATAGATCTTCATACATCCAATCAAAGCTGGCTAGACAAAGAAAGGCATCCAGTCTTGTAAATATACATTGTACATGTACCACAGATATTTGCAAGAGAGAGACTCAGAAGACTGGAATGAAAAGTCCAGGAAGTAAAAACTCAAATGGACATGGAGATTTAACCCTGATCTCAAAATGAGAGCCAATCAGAGAATACACTACACTGTGTGTTGATGAAACCAATAGGTCCAAAACCATAATACATGTACATGTACCTGCCAGTAGTATGTCACATTACATCTCTCTTTGCAAATGGCAGGAACTGAGATACTTCAAACAAAAAATGGTGGCCTGGTAGTTAATTTCAAGAAAAAGTTAAAAATGTCAAACTGTTAACAGACGACTCACAACAGACAAAGACCAATTGCAATAAGGTCACTCAGCTCATCGAAAAATTAAAAAAGGCTTTGGGACTTCATCTGTAGATAGTGGCCTTTGATAATTGTGAGAGATTTTGACTTTGATAGACATGATAGAGACATAGATTTCTCATGATTCTGTAACACAAACAAACAGAGAAAACTTCAAGAAGCTTTGAAAACAGGTTCTCAATAAATGAGCACACCAATCTTCACTTTAAGGTAGCTTCAGGTCTACAGACACTTAGTAAGTAGAACTTAAATTTTTTTTTATCGTGAGTGTATGTCTGCGCCAGTTACCCCGATCATCGACTGGTTTATTAACCTTAAAAACAAAATACTTAATACTTTTAAATATTACTTTGTTAAATTATTAGTAAGTAACTTAGAAAGGAAAATATCAGGGTTGTCTAAATAATTTCCGAACAACCCTCGTATATGCATAATAATCACATTATATTTTGTGCATATGATATTATATGTGTGACATATTTCATTACAATGATTAACTTCTTAGTTTAATAATGCTGATGTTTTTTAATACAGCAAAACTCATTTATAGAAAATTTCAAGGGACCAAAGAAAGAACCTTGCTATACTGGTTAACTGTAAACGTTTATTGCGAATTTGTATGAAATTCTACAGTGAATTCACTTAACAGTACGTCAGCTGACTGTACTTCAAACAATTGTAAGTTATAAAATTGATACCATCACCATTTACATAAAATGTCAATTTAACGTTTTCACTTCATAATTCTAAAATTTTTTGCATAATACGGATAGTATTTGAATATTTGATTTTGAGCATTTCATTTGTAATTATACATCTCTAAACTTCATGTATCTTCAATGTATTTTATTATAAATAAAATATGTTGAAAGAATAAAGTACGTTAAAATTTAAAATT